>NC_046659.1:54916679-54917853 GCF_010883055.1 Belonocnema kinseyi
TGTTCAAAAAGTAAGGTGACTTTTCAATTTTCGCGGGCTATGTACATTCAACTTTTAAATTTTTTGTTTTGTTTTGTTGGTACACTCGTCACGATCATATGTTCACAGTGTTGACTATACAGCTCGTGCTGTTTTTCTGGCAGAGGCGTAAAAGGTTAGAAGGGTTTGGTGTGCTCGGCGATTTTCTTCTTTCGGAAAAAATAGAGCAAAGAGTTTGTATTAAATTTTGTGTGAAAAATGGAATCCAGTGCTCTAAAACTCTTGAAATGTTGACAGTTGTATACGATGAGTCTACTCTGAGTAAGAAAAATGTGTATAAGTGGTATAAGCTGTTCCAAGAAGGACGAGAGAATGTCGAAGACGAACCTCGCCCTGGACGTCCCAGCACGTCAAAAACAGATGAAAACGTTCAAGCAGTGGAAGAAATAGTGTTGAACAATCGCCGAATTACCATCAGAGAAGTTGCTGAAGATGTTGGCATATCGGTTGGCTCATGCCATGCTATCTTTTCAGACGTTTTGGGTATGAGACGTGTGACCATCGCTCAGGAGATGTTGAATGAAGAAAATAATTATATTCACCGGATTTGGCCCCCAGTGACTTTTTTCTTTTCCCAAAATTGAAGAGACCCATGAAAGGACATCGATTTTCAACGATTGAGGAGATAAAAACTGCATTGCTGAAAGAACTCAAGGCTATACCACACAATGATTATCAGAAGTGCTTCGATGATTGGAAAAAGCGTTGGCACAAGTGTATTATATCTGAGGGGGATTACGATTCAAATAAGTCTTCCGAATTTGAAACTGAAATTTTCTTTTCAAGGCTTGTACTGTCCCGAAGGAATTAACCCTCAAGCAAAGGTGTGAAAACCGTGCCGAAAGCTGAATGGCACCTGGGTGAGGTGTCTACAACGGTGACTCTGAGATACCGGGCAACCTCTCAGAGTACGCAGCCATATCCTTGCATGCGGAGCTCTACACGGATGGATGTGGGGCGTGCCATGCACACCCCGAGCATTTAGCTCACATACAATCTAGTTGTCCAACTCGGCGCTCTTGGAGGTGCCAAACTTTCACTTGCTAATGGCCTAAAAAGCATCCCTGCGTGTCAACAATATGCTAGAACACTTTCGGGAAAAATGCAGAAGGCGGTTGTCCTTGGGTCGCTCCGT
>NC_046659.1:54917953-54924009 GCF_010883055.1 Belonocnema kinseyi
AAAAGACGGAGGACATTACGGCAGCTTATTGAAATTGCACATTCAGTCATATAAAATGAAATAGGGAATATTTGATATGAAAATATCAATTATTAATATAAATTTATTATAATTTAATTTGCCATTCAGTAAGAAATAACACAAATAGATTATAAAGATTACCTGACACTTAGGTAAAACGATATGTCGATTACCTACCAGTTAGGTAAAAGGATTCGAACTGTTAGTTACAGTTTTAATAAAAAAACCAAAGTCTACCGCACTACATGTGAATTCTACATCCTAGTCATGTAAAATTTCGTGCGTCAGCAAAAAAAAAAAAAAGATTCTTGCTGAAACCAGATTCTGTGGAAGGCCATCCACTTACTAAACATATTCTTACATAATTTGTCTGAAACAATTACATTAAATGAAAATACATTACATATAATATAGTCGCACGCTTTTAATGATATTAACGCTTTTAAAAATCGAAAACGCTGTGACAGGTTTCGAACGACCTACTCTAAGTTTAAAGCATTCGATCGCTAACGGCTAAACATCACGGCTAACTTAACACTTAGAATATCGAGGAAAAAATCTCTGCTAAAAAGTTAAAGTACGATTACGTCAGGGCCGTCCAAAAAATATATGGTCCCCGCTCATCGAAATTTCTTATTGTAACATTTTATTAATAAACGGGCTTATAAATTTAGAGGAAGTAACTAGAAACATTGGGTTTTTTTTATTAAAAATTTTTTTCACCTTCAAACCCTACATTTAATTAAAAATTTTTTTAATTTGCTAAAAATTGTACAATAAAAACTTAGAAATTAAATTTATATAAAATCTATTCAATTAA
Organism: Belonocnema kinseyi; assembly: GCF_010883055.1. Classification (NCBI taxonomy): domain Eukaryota; kingdom Metazoa; phylum Arthropoda; class Insecta; order Hymenoptera; family Cynipidae; genus Belonocnema; species Belonocnema kinseyi. Next base: position 54,918,795 of record NC_046659.1, read on the forward strand.
ATCAGATTAGAATTTAATGAATAAAATCAAACATGTAAGACTAATCCATATATTTGAAAATTTTCTATAGTCCTAGAATATTACATTAAACTTAAAAATGTTAAAGTTTGTATGGGGGACTTGGCTTTAAACTTTAGCCCTGACAATGTTGACGTCCCCAGCGATTCTCATTTACCATACTGTTGTGTAATTCCTCTCATAATAAAAGTAAAAATCCCCAAAAAATTCTGCCTTTTAAAAATACTTTCTTTTAGCTGAATCTTTAAGGGCATGTGATACTTACAGTTTTCCCGGCTTTTTTCCACAAAAATGAAAATGTTTAAAAACTGAATTCGGAGATGCTATAAAATATCATAACGGACGTCCCCAGACTCTTTTTGAGGTTTAATAGCAAAGAAATTTATTGTCCTAAATAAAAATTGTATGCATATGCATTATTTTGAGATAACGTCGTTTTTCATCTCTGCCTTCCTGATATTCTGAAAATTATTTATGAAATAAACTTTTCTCATTACCTGCCAACAAGGTTAGTTCCAAGAGATTAGTTACAATGTTTATTTGTAAGTCCAAAATTTCCGGCCAAAAATATTGTGTAGTTTGGAAGAAACGCTCGGGTGAATTGTAACACACATAACCTCGAAATATACACGCACGTTGTTAGCAATATCAAAAATTTTGTGATAAAAAGCCAAAAAAAAATTGTGTGGGGACGTCCGTTAGCATGTTCGCTATCATTTCCCAGATTTTGAAGGAAAAATATTTCTTATCCTAGGAAAAAATCCGGGGGAATCTAACACTGAAAAGATCGATACTATTTCCTAAACGCTATGCAAATTAATCACATTTTTCTAAATTAAACCTTTTTTGAATTGACCTACAAAAAGTTTTTGGGGACGTCCGTTAGCATGTTCGGTATCATTTCATGATATACTGGTATGAAAATAATACAAACCTTATATGAATTATTGCATATCAGAATTTTCACTTTTAGCCTTGAGATTTTTCATAACTCTTTTGTAATATTTATAGTTCTGTTTTTTATTAAATCCTCAAATAATTTTAAACTTTATCTAGATGCAGTAATGTCCTATGCCTACCGTTACTTTAATCTTAAGTTAGTATTCTATTTTACGAGTGTGTCTACGTCGAGACATGGAATATTCAAAAGTAACTCAAAAGTGCGCAAATTCTGTCATATTAACCAAAAATAATTAAATAAAATGAGAAACAATGCAATGGTCTTTCGAGTTAATCAGTTAGACGTTAGGTTAAAAATCTCGAAAACGCAGTCCTAACATTTTCTAACCTTTGAAAATGTTTTCAATTTGAAAGAATATTCATAATGGTTATTTTGTATTTGAGTGTGTATTGTCATCATTTCGAAGACGTTTGCTTGTTTTGTCGTTGACGTGGCAGACTCGTCGAATGTGTACAACTACTTCGCACCCAAGCCGACTAAAAATTGAGTTACAATAAAATGCATAGAGGCAGGAGGCTTGGAAGGCCAGATTATAATTTGAGATTAATAGGTTTTGCAACAAAAAACAATGGCAATTTGATTTTCAGTAAAGTCCTAATCGTTAGGGAATTCATTAAAAAAATCTTTTTTTCTTTATGAGTATGATATTGCTATTTAAAATTTTTTAAATATCTTTCGCTTTTACGACGCTACAGGTTCATATCATATCCAAGATCATATCACACAATCGATTTCCTGGTCTCGGTCAATTTCTTTTCATCTCCAGGGAAATACAGTAGTGAAATTGACGACGAATCGCCGACAAAGTCTTTCAACGTTTCAACTTGAGGGGGATTGCAGAAAGGACCTTCGCACTTTCAGTGAAATAGATTCCGCCGGAAATCTAGTTTGGATCGAGTCGACGGAGTAAATGCACCAACGCAACACTATGCCAGAACAAGTTACGCTCTGGTTGTATCCTGAATAGCTAACGACTGAAACGGTCATGTATGTAACGGCCAACGTTTGCAAGCGGAAGGTGCATAAAATGGATTATCGATTAAACTTTTGCGGCGGATAGTTTCATAACAACTTTGATGGATTGGTAATTAATGGCAATATACTGCTTAAGCGATAAATAATTACATGTAAAAACGGTAAACTTACAATTAATTGCATGGGCCCATAGCAATATTATATTAAATTCCGGACATTTTTTCTCAGATAAATTCACTAACGAAGCTTCTATTCTGAACTAGAGTTGCAAAGTTTGACGAAGGATCGCACAGTGGCGAAGAGGTCCAAGTCTGTTGTTGACTAACCTGTAGGTTTTTGTCAGAAAGTTTTAGTGAAAACTTTGTTCCGGGGGAATTCAAACAAAGTTTCTAAGAACGTCTCGGTCAGATATCTTCAACTTCCTCATGTCAGTCAGTCTAAAGGTTCGAAGTAATATAAAAAATACGTTTCAAGATGAAAATATTTTTTAAAAAACATTTTTTTTTATTTCAGCATTTGGAAATTTAAAATCCTTTTGTAATGTAAAGGAAACAATATTTATCAAGAAAAATACTTTTTTTTGGTAAATTTAAACTTTATTTACCTGAAGTCAAAGTTCAACTGTAAAACAGATCTTTTATAACTTGATGAGTTGTGTAGACTCATAACTTTGTTGTTGAAAGACTTCCAAGATAAACTCGAGCCGTCTATTTCTATTACCAAAAAAGTTTATAAGAACTTCCCAATACAAAAACCCAGGGCATTAAAACGTGTCAACTAGTTAAACACTACATTATGTGACAAATAAAAACTATCCATTGTTCAAAGTTTTGTTGCGATTTTCTAATTCAATTTTATGCTTGAGCATTTTGTGTAAAGTTTTGCAAAAGGGTGCTAACTAAAATTTGAAAATTCTTCTTGCATGAAAGCTCCGGATTGTCGAATACAAATGCCTACAAGTGACCACAAATCATTCCAGAAACAAACATTAATTTTAATTAAATTATCTTTTATGTAAAGCATTTTGAAAATTAGAATTGAATTATTGTGGAAATGAATGATTCTAGCAACATATTCTGGTGAATTTTCTACATGGAATTCTGATCCGTGCTAATCGTGGTTTAATTAGGTGATCCTAATTAAGCTTTCGCTCGTGTCTGACGATTGCATCATGGTTTTATAGAAATACGTTTTTTTAGATAGAAAATTCGTTCCTCTGATTTGAAAATTTACCGTTTTTTGTAGAAAAGTTCTTGAATAAAAATACACGTCTCTTTGTTGAAAATTCAACTGCTTTCTACACTATATGGATTTTTAGATTTAGAACATAATCTTTTTGTGGAAAATTTATCTCATTGTGTAGAAAACTAATTCTTCTCGTTTGAAAAGTTAACTATTTGATTGAAAATGCAGTATACTTTGATTTAAATCTTAAGCGTTTTATATTCAATTCAATATAGCTTTCAACACTTTAATTCAGTATATAAATATATCGTTTGGTAGGAACCTAATCCTTTCTGGATGAAAACTCAACTATTTTGTTGAAAGTGCTGTATATTTTGACTTGAAATCTTAAGCTTTTTACATTGAATTCAATGCGTTATCTACTGAAACTTTCATTTTAAATTTATTCTCCTATTGGCCCATATTGTTGTGAAAAATGATCCTTTTTACATTCTCACCAGAGAAGGTATTAGATTAGAGTAAAATTTGACCTCCCAGTTTTTGTCAAGAGTCCACGTTTTGAGAACACCTGAATTCAAAAAACAGGGTTTCACGAATGTGTCTGTATGTTTGTATGTATGTCTGTATGTCTATATGTCTGTCTGTGAACACGATAACTTTCAAAAAAATTAATCTATTAGATTGCCCTTTGGTACACTCGTTTAGTGTCCTAAACTAAAGGTCAAGTTCGTTACCCAGCCATTTTGGATAAAAATTCAAAAAGTGGACACATTTTGAATATTTTTGAGACCAATTTTTTTGAAATTCAAAAATTCTCGGTACGGTTATTCATAGTATTTAAAAAGTCGAACAATTTATCCTCATGACTTTTTTCATCAAATTAAAAATTACCAGAGTTATAGTATTTACAAAATTCCAAAAAACACACGAAAATAAGCATTTTATGCCAAAGAACGCACGATATGAAAAAAAAGTCAAGAGAAGAAAAATGCTGCTTTTTGAATGCCCTACAAGATTGTCATAACAACTTTTTAAATTAAAAAAAAATCAAGAACTCAAATTTTGACAGCATACAAAATAATGAAAAATTCAAAAAGTATATGTTTCGGCCAAACTACGCAAAACACGGTAAAAGATAACAGAACAAAAATTGTGCATTTAAAAAAGATCAACAAATTTATTATGAACCGCTTATTGATAGGATGCGTAGTTTTGGCTTTAATCATTAAAAACATCATGAAAAGTAAAAAAAAATCTACCTGCTGCGTGGGCACGTTCTTGACACAACTTTTGTCTTTTAATTTATTTTTCTTCGCGTGTGCGGGGTTTGAAATAATTATTTTTTTAAATGTTTTTAATGCTATTTTGTTACGATCAAAACCAAAAACAGAACTATCAAAAAATTATTCAATGACAAATAAATCATTTTTACATTCTCATCAGAGAAGGTATTAGATTTATGTAAAATTTGATCCCCCCCCCCCTGCTTTTGTCAAATGTCCACGTTTTGAGACTTCTTAAATTCGAAAAATAGTTTGTAACGAATGTGTCTCTCTGTCGGTCTATCTGTCTGTATGTATGCCTGTCTGCCTGTGAGCACGATAACTTTTGAAAAAATCATTCCATCAGATTGGCCTCTGGTAAACTCTCTTAGTGTCCTAAGTTGAAGGTCAAGTTTGTTAGCCAGTTATTTTGGATATAAAATTCAAAAAGTGAGCGCATTTTGAACTTTTTTGAGACCTTTTTTTTCAAATTCAAAAATTTTCTGTACGGTTGTTTATAGTATTCAAAAAGTTGAACAATTTATCCTGATGACTTTTTCCATGAAATCAAAAATTACCAGAGTTAAAGTATTTACAAAATACCAAAAAACACATGAAAATGAACCTTTTAAGCTAAATGACGGATGATATGAAAAAGGCAATGAAAGAAAAAGTTTAATTTCTAAACGCCTTACAATATTATTATAACAACTTCTTGAATATTCTTGAAAAATCAAAATTTCTAATTTTGACAGCATACAAAATAATGGAAAATCCAAAAATTACATTTTTTCATGCAACAATTTCATAGTAT
>NC_046659.1:54924109-54929646 GCF_010883055.1 Belonocnema kinseyi
TTAAAAACGGTAAGCCTGCTCAGTAGACCGTATGGGTAAAGTTTTCATAATAAAAAAATGAAAGTACACCTCTTTTAATACAAATGTAAATTATAAGTTATAATAATATACATTTATGGAAATGATATAAAATTGCAGGGATGAACTCGAGTGCCAAGCAAGAGATACGTCATGAGAATGTGTTCGTTGAGGCCGATAGAGCTTTAACAAAAGAGCATTCACAATCACAAAATTACACTGGTGGATGTTTTAAGTCTAAATTTTAAAAGGTTTGCGCAAGAATGTGCGAAAATATAAAGACCGAGCGCGAAGCCCGAGTTAAATACATAATCGAGCGCGAAGTGCGAGATCAATATATCATCGAGCGCGAAGCGCGAGAATCGACAGTCGCGCGCCCTAGAGCTATGAGAATATGACCGCAAAGCGGGAAGACTTTATGCTTTTTTTTATAGCACTTTTGATCTGCGAAATCTGTTAAAATATTATATTTGTATATTTATTGTTTCATTTTAGGCGTTTATCAAATGAAATCAAAGGATAAAACTTGATTTAAAAGGGGCCAGATGTTTCAGAATAGTTTGACGTAATTTTTGAACGGACCCTTTTGAAATTAAAAAAAGGCTACGATTTCAAGTTTGCCACGTGCGAAGGCACTCTGTCGGTATTTAATTTCATTTGATTTAAAATTAAAAGCCCCTTTACAAAGCGCAGCCTATTCAAGCAGACATACTTCTTGCGACGTAGATTTGTTTTGATGAATTTAAAATTTAAAGAACTTTTAACAGGAATTAAAATTATAGCTTCAAAACCCCTCATTACAGTAATATTTTCTTCTTTAAAATGGTTTGTTTTCCACCCTTTGTAAAATACTTGCTGGTCTCAAGTTAAAAATATGAATAAAACATTGTCAAGTAGGAAAAAGATTATTTATATTTTTATTGGTTTTCTTTAGGTTAAGGGTAAATTTTTATCAGCACAGTAAAATTGAAGGTATTACTTTGACGTACAATAAAATGATCCAAGAATGTAACAGTGTTTTGCTTCTTTATATTGATAGAGGTTTTCTTATCAATTAAATACCATTACAGCAAAAACGACACCTTCGGATTTTGTTTGATAAGAACATGCTATACAAGAATCTTTTTTGGCAACTCAACCCCCTTTTACGAAATCGCTTTTTTTCTTAATTAAAACTAAAATGCAATCACTAAATTTCATAAATGTTTTTAAAATTTGAAGTTAATTGCAAGCTAGACAGTAATATAAAACATAATAAAACGAATTTCCACTCAGGATATTTAGCTTTGTATATTCATAGTTTAGTACTTCAGTTTCACATTATAATAGTTTCGCAATATTGCAAAACGTTCAACGTACGTCATTCTCTAGGAACAACTCCGCCGAACAAGTGATTACACGTTCGCCAATATCCTGAAACGTTTCACAGAATCTGCCAGCCACCCCTTTAAACTTCCCTCTATTGTACCTTTTTTTTCTTTTTCTCCTGTCACTCCAACACACAGTGCCATTAATCGCTGGGGGATTTCGATTGATCGAGCAAGCTATGCTATTATGAATTTATGACGGTTATTAGTCACTGTGTCAAACATGCAGTTATCAGATATTAACTAGCTGTTGTAATATTTCCGTCAATATATAGACCTATCAAATGCTGATTTCGGAAGCATAGACAAAATAATGAATGCGGAGCTTATTGTCGTTATAATTCTGACGAAAAAAGAAAGCGGATAAGCTCGGCGACATGAAAAAATGTAACTTCTCATCAACGGCTCTAATTCAGAAAAACCAGCTCCTTTTTTGTGACGCTTGATTAAATATTAACCCAGTTTACCCGAGAGAATTCTATTAAGAATTTTTTAAATTTCGTGCGTACTGTTTGTATAAAACCCTACACGACTTTTCGCCCAGTTGTTTTCTCTAGTACATTTTTTAATCAGACCCATGGAAGAGAATTTAATATATTTTTAAAACAGTAACGAAAACCTAAGGACTTGAAAATTTTTTCAGAAATATTTACAAAAAATTATTATTTCTCATCGGATGAAGGAAATCTTTTGAATTTCCAAACAATTCGATTTAACTGAATTGGTACTTTATTCTAGTAGAATAGGCACTACACATTCAAAATACCTATCCATGTAAATTTCAACATTAATGATTACTAGATTACTCATCTGACTTAATGGAATCGTTGATGATGCCTGGAGCAGTGGAGTCTGTATCATTATTCATTATGATATACGTAATACATACAATATGAAAATGAGCAGGATTTAAATTACGTAAACACTAAATAGAAAATTTATATTTGGAAAATTAACTCACCGTCATCTCGGAACAGGAATGGTCGATAAAAGTCAGCTCAGATTCTTCCAGATTCAACAGAACGCTGACCGTCTTTTCCCCAGACTCGTCGTCTGAAACACATATCGCTACAAACTATAAAAATATTGTTAAATAACGTCAGCTTAAGATATTTAATATTATCATTGTAAGTTATTTTGGTTGTCTATTAGAACAGAAAAAAACTGACAGTCAATTTGAAAATGACTGAATATTTTTCGGGGAGACCAAAAAAAAAAACTATCACGTTGATTTCAGTAATAATACATTTGAGTTATATGAGTTCGTATGACGAGTTAGCCATTTAAAGTTGAAGTTAAAGACTTCACGTATGAAGAATTCTATAAATGATGGTTTTTAAATTTAATAGATGTTGTAATTAAACGAATAGAACTTGTACAAAGTATTCAAAACGTCTAATAGGGATGATGTGACGAATGCGGCATGTTTCTCCTCAAACGTTTATTCACGTCACTTGTTGTCGTGTTATAGCTAAGTTTTTATAATGAGAAGATATTGGTTTAATGTGAAAAATGACCTTCGCGGGTTCCATCAAATGTCGACGTTTTGAGACCCCCTGAATCAGAAAAAATAGTTTTTACTCGGTGTCTGTCTGTCGTCGTAGTCGTTGTTGTCATTGTAGTCTCTAAGCACAGTAACATTTTAAGAAAATATTCGATTGGATTCCACTTTGGCACACTTTATATGCATATGAAAAGAAAGGACGAGTTCGTTAGCCAGTTTCTTTTAAAGAAATTTTAAAAAGTTAAAGCATTTTGAAAACTTTTGAGACCACTTTTTTTAATATTTGAAATTTGTTTCAACCGCTTTTTACAGTAGATCACAATACGAACAATTTATCCCTATTAATTTTTTTGGTAAAATAAAAATTGACAAAGTTATAGCATTTGCAAAATTCAAAAAATCAAACGAAAATTACCATTTAAACTCAAACAATGTGCGATATAGGAAAAAGTCAAGAAAAAAATGTTACTTTTTCAAGGCCCTACAAGATTGCCAATTGAACTTTTTAAATTTTGCTTTAAAAAATTGAAAATTTAAGTTTTTATCGCAAAAAACTACTAATGAAAAAGCAATAACTCCATTTTGTGGAAATCAAAACAAGATACGAAAAGAGATAGATTGACAAAGACTGTGCACTTTCGGAGATAACATGCACATTAAGGTCTTTTTGACACCAGGCGAAAAAGGCTTCCCACAAAGAGCCAGTTTATTATTTTGAGTAAATGACTTTTTTTATTTTCTACGATAGTAACTTTAAAGAATGATGTGGATTATTTGGACCAAAATTTATTTGAAATATGAAAAAAAGATGATCGAAGTTACAGAATAGCAAAAAATGACATTTTGTGGGGGTTTGAGGGCGTAGCTGGGGTAGTCTGGGGTCTTTTTAACCTCAGTGTGCCATCGAAGGGTTGAATTAATAAAATATTTATTATGTAGATCAATATCTTAGCTCTGCATTCTTTATATCAAGAATTATATCTACGAGAATTAAAACACCTAATAATTATTGAGTCTTACTAAAAAGTGCTCATGTGTCAAGTTGCCCTATTCCCTGAGGCTAATAGGCCACGCTCTTTTTTAATATTATTCAAAATTTGAAATAATTTTTTAACGATAGAAGACATCACTTTAATAAAACAGGTATCCATATAGTTATTAGCGCTATTCCGAAAATTCTTTCTTTAAAACTCAGAATAGCATGGGGCAAAAAAAGATGTGAAATGGTAGCCTCATGAACTGCCTAAAGTTTTATGGGAATTAAAAAATATTTTTTGGTTTCCTGTGATATATAAATTCGGGAAAGGCGATAATGATGAAACTAAATAAATATCCAGAAGATGTCGCCGCAAATATGTTCCTTGAATTATATTGACTCAGATATTACAAAATGTAATATTCTAAATGTTTTAGTTTCTGTAGTGTTTTCTCTCGAACGGAATATATTTCTTCGAATAGATTTTCACAAAGAACTTAACGTTAGGCAAGTTCCGGTTATGTTAGGGAATTCTCGATGGAATTGAATATTTATGGATTAGAACAGTTTGAGATTATGTTATGGAATTTGGGCAAAAATTTGACATTTTTAATCAGAAAAAGTTAAGTAATTCCGAAAACTTAACAGTTTGAGCAATATTTGGTTATTTTAGCGATTTCTCGTCGGAATTATATATTTTACAACAGAGAAAGTAAATTTTTTTAAAATACTTATAGATTCAAACAATTGTAGATTATAAGTAATTTGATGTTAATTATTTTGTCTTTACTGATTTGATATAATTATTTTTCGAATATGGATTTTATTTCTAAATTGACAAAAATTGCCACACTAGCTTTGCTGGGATCTGAAGCCAGGCTGGAATTGGATGTTCATTGTATCAGAAAGGCCTAAATCTTTCATAAAATTTACAAAATTCAAACAATAGTGTTCTTATATAAGGTTTAGTTAAAATATTTTTTTACATCTTTTATTATTAAACTATGTACTTTAAGGTAGTTTTATTTCGGCTCTTGCATTTCTCAAAGTGTGAGACCGATATTTTATGCATAAAAAAAGTTCAAAATCTGAAAAAATGGCCAGGTTCAGAAAAAAGATAAAATAATTTTAAGTGAAGTTCCTATCCAAATGAAGTACCTAAACGTACTTTATTGTACTCTCCCGAGTAAAAATGCTTCGACTTGAATTCGACTTGGTTATGTCTTGAGTTCGTCTCGAAGGCATCGATGTCTGGTTGCGTCTCAAAACTGAGTCGAGACATAAGTCTTCGTATTACTTTTATGGCCACGACTGGTAAAACGGCGTTTACTTGTCTCAAGTCAAGCCTTGTCTTGGCTAAGACGACGTTTCTTGCCTCAAGGATACCTGCCTGAATACGAACCTTTTTCGGCTCATAAATGAGATTAAAATTGATGAATGAAAAATTTGTAATTATTAAATTAGTTATTCTTAATTTAAAAATTCAGAATCAGTGTGTCTGAACGAGTATAACCCCTAAAAAATTTCTTCAAAAAAATAAAAATTGTAACTTTCTAGAAAGATATCCTACACTGTTAGAAAAACGTAAAAACAAACAACATTTTAGGTATCATCGTCAAACAAGTATGATACAAATGAAAATCAATAAATAAGTTCATTGAATACACACACA
>NC_046659.1:54929746-54933338 GCF_010883055.1 Belonocnema kinseyi
AATTATACAATATTATGTTATGTCAAGAATTTCGGGATCTAAAATTTATTAATTTAACGTCTGGGAAACAACTAATTAAAAATGGTAAGGAAAAATCTTATTTTATCGACTTCTTCCAGACTATTTATAAATAGTCTGGTTTTTATAATAGTTTGGTTTTTCCTTACCAATACTAATTATACAATATTGTTTAATCATTAACAAAGATGAGCTTTTATGACATAGAAACTTGTCTCCAAGACATAAATTGGGGGCAATTCAAGTCGAACTCAAGTCGAAGCATTTTTACTCGGGCTAATACATTTTCCAAAATTTTAGCTCGATATTTCATTTATAAAAAAGTTCTTAGGTACAAAAATATATCCAGTGAACTGATAAAGTGAGGTTGGTAATATAGGAATTAATCTGAGTCATATGCCCTTACTAGCATCTAATTCCGGTCTGGCTTCGAATCGCAGCGGAGCTAGTAAGTAATTTTTTCACAACTTGGAAATAAAATCCATAGAAAAAATATTAATATGAGACCAATAGGCAAAAAGGAACAAACATCAAATTATTTATAACCTAAAATTATTTGAATTTATAAGGTTTTCAAAAGACTTTACATTTTCTGTTGTATAATATCCCATTCCGACGAAAAATCACCAACATAGCCTAAAATTGTTTAAACTGTTATGTTTTCAGAAAAGAACTACCTCTTTCTGATGGAAAATGTCCAATTGTGGCAGGAATTTCCTAACATAACATAACACTTTTTTTAATTATAAATTTCATAAATAATTAACTGCTTCTGTTCAAGAATGTTTAATTCCAGCGAAAATTCACTAACATACGTAACCTTAAATTATAGAAATTTCTAGGTTTCCTAAACGATTTAACCTTTTCTTATTAAGAAATAACTCAATCGGGCTTGAATTTCTTTACATAATCTTAAATTTGTTGGCATTTGTAAGTTTTCTACAAGACCTAAGCGCTTATATTATAAAATATCTAATTCTGGCAAAAATTCCCTAAGACAGCCCTAACTTGTGCGATTTTGTTAGTTTATTATGAGGTCCAACTGCTTCTGTTCTAAAATATCAAATCTCCATGAGAAACCTCTAACATGACCTACATTTTTTCAAGCAAAAAGTTAATTCCAGCCTGATTTCCCTAATATAACCTGAACGTTATTTCTCTAAATTTATTTTTAAAAATATATTTCCCTCGAGACAAAAAAAACTTTATAAACTGTAAAATTTATAAGTTAAAATTTTAATTAATATTTAAAATTATTTAATTCAAGAAACATATTTGCGGCGAAATCTTTTGGATATGTATTTATTTAGTTTTATCATTACCAACTTTCCTGACTTTATACCAGCCCCATGCATCGCCCCCACTTTTCTGTTTTCTTACGATCCGGAGGGGAATTGTGGGTTAAACTAATCCAACAGATGGCGCCACAAAAAGTAGGTCTGACTTTTTCGTTGAATTTCATTAAGAAAAAGCAAAAATAATTAAAAACTTGATGCTGTTTGCAAATAGACAAAAAAATATATATGAGAAAATAAGAGTAATTATTACTAATTATTTCAAAAAAGTAAAAGTCATGAGAATATGTAGTTTAATATGAATAAAATTTAATTTTGAGATACATTTTAAAAGCAATTCGAACTTTATATTTTTATGATTTATTTTGCTCATATTATTGATTTTATTATTTGTTAATGTTAAAAATATTATTAATTATTAAAATTATTAATGTAGTTAATGAAACAATTAATAATATTAAAGACCTCAATCACAAAACTATTTAAAACATATACATTATCAAAAGAATAAATACGAAATATATGACGTATTTCAAATATAAAAATAATAATAATAAAAATTTGTAAGACTACATCTTAAGTTGCACAGTAAAGAACCTTTGTACATTTAAAATCTTAACAATTTCAAGTTTTGAAGAAAATATTTTTGTAAAAAGTCAATGAAAAGACTAATAAATGAGAAAATGGATTTAATATTATTTAATATAATTTATATATTTATTCAAATTGAATCGAACATCACACATACATTTATACAGTGCAATCATTTATTTGTTGCTTAAGCTTGAAAGCTTTTTTCTCGCTGCATTCAACTCCTAATAATTTTATTACAAATTTTTTAATTAAAGGAGATTTTTAATTGAGTAATTAATTATATTGTTGCAAACCTCATTTCTAAAATGAACAGGCTATAAAATATTAAACTTTATAAACAAACGTACCGTACTCATGACGCACAGTAGGTGGAAATCCACTGTTTTCGTTCAGCTCTTTCATTTAAAAGAGAAAAATTTCCTCCAACTGTGCGTCATGAGTATCGTACGTTTGTTTATAGATTTGAATAGCTTAGAGTATGTTTATTTTAAAAATGAGGTTTTCAATCATATAATTAACTATTTAATTCAAAATCTTCTTTAAATTTAAATTTGTTCATAAAATTATTAGGGGCTGAATGCAGCAAGAAAAAAACTTTCAAGATCAAGCAACAAATAAATTATTGAACTGTATAAATGTATATATGATGTTTGGTTCAATTTAAATCAATATATACATCATATTAAATAACATTAAATCCATCTTCTCATTTATCTTTCATGTCACTGACTTTTTACCAGATGATTCCCTCTAACATTTTAATTACAATCACCACTACTTTTAAAAAATATTTCCTTCAAAACTTGAAATTGTTCAGATTTTAAAGGTACAAAGATTCTTTACTTTGCAACTTAAGTTGTAGTCTTACATATTTTAATTATTATTATATATATATATTGGATATAAGTAATATACTTTTAGTTCATTCTTCTGATCATGTATATGTTTAAATATTTTTGTCATTGAGGTCTTAAATATTATTAATTTTTTCATTAGCTACATCAATAATTTCAACGATAAATAATTTTTTCTAACTAGAACAAATAATAAAATCAATAATACCAGCAAAATAAATTATAGAAATATGAAGTTCGAACCGTTTTCAAAATGTATCTCAAAATTAAATTTTATTCATACTAAAATACATATTTTCATTACTTTTTCTTTTTTAAAATAATTAGTAATAGTTACTCTTATTTTTTCATATATTTTTTAGTTTATTTGCAAACAGCATCGAGTTTTTAATTATTTTTTCTTTTTCTTAATGCAATTCAATGAAAAAGACAGACCTACTTTTTGTGGCGCCATCTGTTAGATTAGTTTGACCGACATTTTCCCTCCGGATCGTAAGAAAACCACTACCAAATACACATACACAGTCGACGTGGGGGGCTGCTTTATACAGCGTGGATTTCCAACTACAAACTCGTACCAAAAATATTATAAGCATAGATGCGGCACGGGAGGTCGGAGCGGGAGAACGATATACAGGGTGGACACGCTGGGGCTTACATACATGGCGAGTTGAATGCTACCCGAATTGCATAACAGCAGGACAAAAGCAGAATATACAGGGGTATTTCCATATTTCGCGCCTTTAAAGTTTCATTCGGATTGGCCATTCCGTCAAGTCCGTGCATCTTCGGATCAAGTTTATAATAGTTTCCATGGTTGCGTTCGAAACT
>NC_046659.1:54933438-54935435 GCF_010883055.1 Belonocnema kinseyi
TTGAAAAAATTTTTGATTTTATTTATTTCTTCAAGTGGATTTTTTTTAAGTTTGCAATAAGAAAGAAAAATGATCCAAGTAGGAGTTTTAAGTGTTTAAACTCGTGATTTATTTTTTTCATAAATAGTTTCCAAATAATTTTCACATTGTACACATCATCAATATAAAATGCTTATAAACCAGCTGATGTGTACAATGTGAAAATTAGTTCCAAACTATTTATGAAAAAAAATGAGTCACGATTTTTAAACCCTTAAAACCCCTAATTGCATAGTTGTTCTTGGTTATTGCAAACTTAAACAAAATTCACTTGAAGAAATAAATGAAATCAAAAATTTTTTCAATCCTTGGTGGGAATTTTTTTACAAGTACGAAAAAGTATAACTATTTTTACAGGAAAACACCAATAAATATAATAAATTATTAAATACTAAGAAATCTAGGTGGCCGCTTTAATCAAGGAAAAAAATTTCCGGTCATTTCCCGGCTCGCAAATAATTATTGAATTATTTTTATTCTTTGGAATTCTTTCCTTTTCCATTTTTTTGTAAAAGCCTTAGTTGCTGAGATGCACCCCTAAACGCTCTATATTTCTTTAGAATATTTTTAGACTCTTCGATTCTTTGAATTATTTTTATAAACTATTTGGATTACTTTTAAGTTGTGAATTCTGATGAGCATAAGAATTGCAAGTGGTTAACCTCCCTCAAACTTTTGAAATTAAGTTTTAATTTGCAAGGCACAGTCTAGTTACTGGTTTTTGTAACTAAACAACTTATAAGGAAAAAGATTATACGTTTCAAATAATCAAGAAACAAATACAAACAAAACACAGAATTTTAATATAATTTTGATATATAATTAAATGAGTAGTGAAAACCTTAAATTTTTCCTCGGAATTAAATGTAAATTGTCAATTCGACACTTCAGAGAAGTGTAAATATTACTTCAGTTGTACCTTAATTATGCGAAAAAATAATAAAATATTTTAGGATTTAAAAATACATGTAGGATAAATTTAGACAGTGAAGTATTCGAACCTTCAATTCACTATTTTTATAAAAATTATATTTTTTTAAATAATGTTTGAAATTTCACTAAAATTCTAAAATATGACAAGAATTTTTTTCAACTTATTTATATAGTACTTCGAAAATTTCTCTTTTAAAAGAAACCAGATGAGGAATTAATTTAACTTTTTCATTTAACTAAATTCTGAAGTAATTAAAAATTTATTTACTTTTTAAATTTATTTACTATCTCGAAAGTGTCCCTTTTTAGAAAAGAAACCGTAAAAGAAATTAATTAATTTCAACATAATAATAAATATAATAATCTTAGGCCCTCATTAATTTTAATATTTTCGGTGTGCATAGACAGCCCCGAGTCAGCTATAGATATGGCTGGCAAAGGCAAGCGCAAGAATCAAGAAACAGAAAATCACCGGCTCTTTCGGTTTGGCTTTCGCCTTGGCCCCACACCTCCCGTAGACGTAGGCAAAGGACGCGGTTGCCATAGAAACAAGGAAAAGTTAAAGAGGGCAGCACCTCGAGGCATGCAAAAATGTAGTTAGACACATATACAGGGTGGACACGCTGGGGCTTACATACATGGCAAGTTGAATACTGACTGATTCGCACAATAGCAGGGGAGAAGCCATTTTACAGGGGTATTTTCATATTTCGCGCCTTTAAAGTTGCATTTGGATCGGCCATTCGGCCAAGTCCGTGCATCTTCGGATTAAGTTTATGAGAGTTTCCATGGTTGCGTTCAAAACCTCAAGTGGTTATGTTCAGATTCACCTGTTTGCCCTAGTCGCTGTCAGTAAATATAGACAATGTCAATTTAAAGTTTACGCATGTAATATTTCATTCACTTTATTTAAAACATATCCCGTCTATTCATAACATACCTTTTTTATGCAGTAAAAATAAGCGTTAAACACCATTCACTCTTCGCCCACTGGAAGCGCAGAATATTATTACTATTTTATACTA
>NC_046659.1:54935535-54956940 GCF_010883055.1 Belonocnema kinseyi
ATATGAAACGCTTTAAATTCCTAAGATTTAAAGTCGAAATATATAATGAATTCGCAACAAAGAAGATTAATTTTCTTACCAAAAAAGACGAATTTTTAACAACTTCCATGAATTTTCCAACAAATATTTTAATTTTGAACTTATAAAGGATCCATGTCTAATCAAGACTAGACAAGTTACAATTTAAAAAAAAAAATAAATTTTCAACAAAAGAGTCAATCCCAAAGATCAAGGAGAGTCCAAAAATATGAATCTTTAATGAAAAAGTTCAACTCTCAACTAAGTCGTTTAATTTTCATTATCAAGAAGATAAATTGCGAAAAAAATAGTTAAATTTTTAACCAAAGAAATGAATTTCCCAGCATTGTATTAATGATCTACCAAGAAAAGACGAGCTTTCAACAAAATATATTAATTTTTAAAAAAATTTTGAATTTTAAAGCCGAGAGGAGCAATATTAAACTAGAAAATATTAATTTTTAATAAAAATATCAATTTAAATCAAAAATGAAATGTTTAACTTGTTAGTTAAAAAAAAATTAATTCTTATTAAAAAAACGAATTTTCAACAAAATAGTTACATTTTTAACAAAGAGTTCAGCCTAAAAATGACTGTTTATCCGCAGAAGATTAATTTTCTAAAAATAGAATAGTTAAATTTTCGACCAAAGAGGTGAATCTAAAACCGAAAGAATAATTTTTTTACAAAGTAGTTCAACTTTTAAACAAGCTTCTGAATTGCTAAAGAAACAAGATGACTTTTTAACAAAATAGTTGCATTTTTTACAGAATAATAAAATTTGCAACTAAATACTAGAATTTTTAACCGAAAGAGTTGAATTTCGAACCACAAATATAATAGTAGACTTTCTATCAAAAAGGATTTAAGCGAAAAACGATAAAAGGGGGTTTCTTAAAAATAGAGAAAAAAGAATAATTCTTTAAAAGTGAATAATAAGGAAAGATACTAAATGTTATTTAAGTTCGTAACTTTTCTTCCACTGACCCCCAACCCCTGTTTAAACCATAGTTTTTAGCATGACCCCCCTCCCCATGCAATTGATAATGCAGTTTACTGACGACCCCTTAAAGTTTCGATTTTTTTATTTAATGAAATTATCCTTCTAATGTATAGTTTAAAATTTGTTTAACATAAAAATACACAACGAAAAATCGACAAGACTCAGAAAACGAAATTACAACAATTAAAAGAATGACAGAGAACAAGTATATTGAAACTATACTTAAGAAATTTTATTTTCAATTTTATTTATATTAGATAAAATATCAATATTACAGAGAAAAGTAACAGCGTTTTACTTTGAAGAATTCAAATTATTTAGAAACTGAAATTAATAACAAAAATTAAAGGGCTTCTAATTTTTCTCATTCTCATCATTTATGATTGAGAAAGGATAAGAAAAGAAAGGTCCGGAAAGTCCGAAAAGAAAGGACGAGTTCGTTAACAGTCATTTTGGATAAAAATACAAATTTTGGGACCATTTTTTTCTACTTAAAATTTTTATTTATGGCTATTAATAGTACTCAGAAGGCCAAACAATTTATCCTGATGACTTTTTTTTTATACAAAAAAAATTCTCAGAGTTATAGCATTTCCAAATTTTTATTATCAATCGAAAATCAAAATTATAAGCCAAACAACGTACGATATGAAAAAAAGTAAAGAAAAGCATTGCTTTTTAAAAGCCCTACAAGATTATCATACAAACTTTGTGGATTTTCTTGTACAGTTGAAAATTTAAATTCTTATTGCACAAAAAATAATGAGACATGAAAAATCCCATTGTGTGGTCAAACTATTCAGGATACAAAAGAAGATGAATCAACAAAAATTGTGATCTCAAAATTGAAAATATAAAAAAAAACTTTGTGAAAAAATTATACAAGTTACGAAGAAAAAATGATTCAAGTAAAATTATTTACCCGAAAAAGAGATACAAATTTGTTATGAATTACTTTTTGACATGACAAGTAGTTTTGGCTTTGATCATAAAAATGGTATTAAAAATAAAAATGAAAAATTTGTGGAAGAACAACAAAAGGTACAAAAACAAATTCATTGAAAAAAGTTATTCGTTCAAAAAGTGATACAAATTTGTATTAATTTATTACATTCTTATTATTTATGATGCAGAAAGTAATAGATTTGCCCGAAATTTGACACCACAACATTCAAATTTTAAACCAAATGACGCAAAATACGACAAAGAGTTTCAAAGAGAAATGATAGGTTTTGAAAAATCCTACAAAATTTCTTTAAACCGCTTTTCAATAGGACTTGTAATTTTGTTTTATCGTAAGTAATATATGTAGATAATCGAAAATTCCAATATCACGCTAAAAGGCGCAAGATACGTGAAAAATCTAAAAGAAGACTTGTAGAATATTTTGCTTTCTACATGTATAAAAAATAATATGAAAACCAAAATCCTATAATTAGCATAACAACGCGAGATCTGGAAAAATGTCTAAAAAAAGGATTGTATTTTTTAAGTTTATTTTAAGGTGGTTCAGAAAATATAAATTTACAACTGTCTGTCAAAAAACGAGTGCTCAGCGCGAGTGTCACGAGAATATTGTGTACCTCAAAGCCTACAGAACTTTGAGAAACTTAATCTTTAACTATAGTAATTCAGGCAAAAAATTAAGAATATGAACACGCATATAAATACTACAATCTAAAAGATGTTTTTGATAAAGTTTCATTCAAGCATTCTAAATGCAAAGAATAAATATCTGAGCGCGAATCGCGGGAATCAAAAGACGCGCACCCCAGCCGCGCTCAAACTTGCGAGCCACGGGCACAGCGCACGGTGAGAATGTGCCCGCGACAATAAATAGTTCATTTACGGATTATTTTATTACAAGCTAACAATTAAGAGATAAATGTTTTGGAAACTTTCCAATAATTTCTGACCTTTTAGTTTAAATTGAGAAATTTAAGGCAAAATATTTATATATTCTGATCAACCACTCGAGTAAAATTCAAAAATACATTTTTCCAATGTTGAAATTATGGGTTATCGTTTCATTATAATTTATCTAATTCATAATTAATTACACAAACACAGAAATTTACGAATTAGTGTTTACTTAAATTAATAATCGTGAGGGAGGCGGTATTCCTATAACATTCAACTCTACATCTAAAAACTCCAAATCGCTAATTATACATGCGAGAACGCTGTACGATCATATTTATTTAAAAAATTAATTATTTTAAATTTAAATTCAATATGTTTATGAATTAAAACTTTTAATGTCTTGAAACGTACAGTTTCATTTAGTAGAATTTCTACCGCTTTTTTCAAAACAACAAAATAATATTATTCATCGACAGTAAATTTTAATTGCAAAATGACTAGTTTTTTCAATCAAAGATGTCAGCTAAAAATATTTATTACGATACAATTACATTTCAATTCAATTTAGAAGTCAATCTTATGCATCTACATATTTTCTTGATGCAAAATTTATTCAAATAATTGATTCATTAATTGAAAATAATAAATCAAAATTCTCGATATAAAATTTGTATTTTGTATTTTTAAGTATTTAGTATTTGCCGACTTAGTATCAGCTATTTGGTAGACTTGTTCGACGGGTGAAGTTTGCAGGGGCAAAGTAGTTGGTGGGTGCGGTTTTCGGGTTGAGAGGCATGGGGCGATCGGGCAATTTTCGCCGGGAGCGCCGTCTACAATTAGTTTCTCGAACTATACAAGTGCCGCATCTAGGCTTATAATATCTTTGCTCGTACTCCTATGTTCGAAATTTTGGGGAAAATAAATGTTGGGAGAAATAAAATTTAGGTTAAGTAAGACCTTACCTGATAAATGTACCAGTGCACAAATTGTTTTCCTCAGGCGTTTGTTATTTCTTTACCATTTGACTTTGTATTCATGAATACATATATTGAGTCTAACCTCACTAGTTAATACCGCGCCGCAGTACCCGCTGCGTTTTATTCGCCCCCCTCCCCCTCACCTAATTCTAACAACTAAAAAAAAACGTTTAAAAGCATAAAATAATCAAATGGCAGTGGCTAGAATTATTTCAATATGCAGATTTTGTTCAAGTTTGAGATTTAAAGTTAAAGTTAAGAACTTCAAATTTTAAATGTCGTTTCGCAAAAATGGTTCTTTTTCAATAGATTCTAAAAAAGCGCCTAGAATATTAACAAAGTTTGTAAATCCAAATTGATACCTAGAAAGTATTCCAATTTCAATGCCTGACAATTGTAAGGCTGTACGAAATGCCAGCCTTTGCATTTTTTTTAAATTTGGTTTATTTCAACATGAAGATATCTAATGATTCTGATCTTTGTAATGACATTTTAAAAGCATAAAATGAATAAATAGTTGCGGTTAAAATTAATTCTATGTTCAGATGTTTTAAGAAGTTTTAAGATAATAAAAACTTATACATAGCTTTCATGTATCATCTCTCAGGAGTAAAATTTTCATTTTTCTTAAAAATAGGTTCTATCAAATCGTCATTATAGACCTAATTTATTATAAATATTGTAATTTTAATCTTATAATAGTTAATATTTAATTGGATTTTTAGAGTCTTAAATATTGTAATTTATTAATATTTCAAGTATAATGATGAGTTTGCCAAATGAAACCACTTTTCCTACTCGAGAAGCCCGACAATAGATAATCTAAAATGATTTGGCGGAAGTTCATTTCCACTCATCCTCAAACTTTTTAAGATTACAGCTTGTGTCTTACTTATCACAGTACCCCGGGCTAGGATATATATATATATATATAAAGGAACAATATACTTCAGAAAATGACAGCATAACGCTGCATAAGTGATGACACTTTATATCCTATCTGAATTTCTAAAATCATAATTTTAATTCCTAGGTGAATTTTTGCTTATAGAAAATAACTGATCATTGATATTTCAATAATGGAAGAATTTTCAATTTAAAACATTATTCGCAATACAAATGTAGGATCTCCACAAATGTGGTGGAAAAAAAAAAACAATTGAAAAGCTACATATTAAAATTAAAATATCGGTTGGGTACAAATTACTAAGGCACGTTACCAATTTAAATTCTAAATTTGAATTAAAAAACAAATGACATTTATCTTTATAACGCCAAGGAGACTGTAAACTTGTTAATGCTACCATTTGCTCGTGAAAAGTAACCAATTTCTTTTTAGGTTAACGTTTACATCGCATCGATTTTACATAAATTTTGCTAAAATCCTTTAGCTCATAGAACTCTAATATTGATATAGATTTAAAGTTTGTAACCTTACATTTCATCTTACATTACCCATTACATTTTCATCATTTGAGAGAGTTTTCAAGTCTCAAATGTATTCCTCTGAACGTAGGTGCCCATGTTGGGCATCTAGGGGAAAGTATTATTTGGAGACCGAATTATGGCTCATGCAGAGTTGTGGAGTTCTGAACCGCGCTGTCAACCACCTGAATACCTGTCAAAGCAACTATTCGCTTTGCGATATTAGCCTAGATAATTGTTAATAGGGAAATCAATTGAAACAATATTTACCTAATTTTCAAATTTCTTTCATTTAATAGGGCGTACCAGTCACTGAGAATAAAATTATAACTTCCTAATGCAACTTCCAAAAGTTAGGTTAGTCATGCCCGTCGACATTTAAACTAAAGCCGTGATGTATAGAAAAAGTCATGACCGCCTACATATACAATAAGGTATTTTCACTCCAATCACTAGCTCACTTCACTTCGTTGAATACTGAGGGGATAACAATTGACCAAGTGCATGGGAATCGGTTAATTTTTGCTCTATTTTTCTAATATCTTCGTAGAAAGTAATTTATCTGCATAATTGCAATTGAAAAATAGTTTTTCTTTTTTAGGGACTATTTAATGCAATAATAAAATGATAATAATTTTAATTCATGCGTGCGTTAGGGCTGAGCGCTGGTTCTCTACCCTTTGAAGCGGGATTCAAAATTACATTGAAAAACAATTCTTGTAATTTAAATCAATAATTATTAAAATATACACGAGAATGTATAAAAATTGTGTAACTTTCGATTTCAGACAAGAAAAAAATTTATAACACATATATTTGATAAATAACAGTTTATTTTCATTGAATTTGAAAGACTGACTAATATTTCTGAAAATATTTGTTAATAGATACATTTTTTTAAATACCATATGATATTTCAGCAGCTTGATATATAGAAGCTAATTTCAGAATATAATAGTGATAATATTTGAATAGTTCTAAAACAAAATTTCAGATTGTTCTTTTCGATTGAGACGTGACAAAACGACGCTTGAAGTAAAAAAAAAAGAAAGCATAACTATAATGCAGTCGTGATAATTTATGTATTTATAGGTTATATAATTATATGAATTCCCAGAAAAATACATAAAAAATATTAAAAACTTATAAATAATTATTTTCAATCACTTTTCCAAGAAATTTCTTTTTGAATTGGATGTTTTGTAAAATATAATTTGGTCTTTAGAATTCACTGAAAATAAACTGTTATTAATATAATATATGTGTTGTATTTTTTTTGCCTGAATTCAAAGTTACACAATTTGTATATATCCTTGTGGATATTTTAATAATTATTAACTTAAGTTACAAGAATTGTTTTTTAATGTAATTTTGAATCGTGCGCCAAGTGCGGCTAATGAGCGGTCATCCCTAACGCAAGCGCAGTAGCTCAGGGTGCCAACATTGGCATCATTGGTCCACAGTAAAAACCGGAAAAATAAATCAAATCAGCCGGCAGGAAAAAGTTGGGATATGAAAGCCTCAATAAGGTATTTTCACTACAACCATCAGCTAACTTCACTTTGTTAAAAGCTGAAACATTGCAATGTTTCACGAAACTCCCAATGTTTCATGAAACTTTTCATCAGGCTGAAGTTTCATGCAAATTTACACCCCTACTCATCGCGAAAAACAAATTTCTGTTTTTATTATGCAATTGTATTTACCTTATCTTTCATGTATGACACTAGCCACTGCAAGATTAGATATCTAAGATACCTTTAAACTTTCGCAGAAAACCTAGTGGAAATTTGTTCGAACGACCAGGCATCAATTTCGATGCAGACAGTCACGACTTAGTTTGTACATCCCGGCTTTGGTGGTTTGAATGTCATATAGTAGGTTTTGACTAGCCTAACATTTGGTTATTACATCACGCCAAGTACTATTTTTATTTCAAGACTATTTAGTCGCTGGTAAATGAGAAGAAATAAAAAGTTAGGTAATTATTATTATAACTTACCTGCTTATTAATATCTGTTTCACTCTAATAACGACCGACAAAATGATCTTGACAGGTGACTTACGGTTTGTAGACGACACTTCACGTTGCACTGGATGAGAAAAAACAGTGTCTAGATTCTCCGAATGAACCTGTGTGGTTCAAATTTGTTGCAACTCTATTGAACACCGATTTCGGTGTCCATTGGAGGATCGGCGATTTTCTGTGTATGTACATTATAACTTTTATTTTTATATCTATGGACTTTTAACAATATTAACTTCTCGATAAGTTCTCTTGAAAAAGTAGTGATGCTTATAAGTTTAGAGTGTTAAAGCCATATGAGAGATTTGTTTCATCAGCATTACAGCTGCGAGACCTGAGCTTGAATATACCTAATTCTAGAAACTCATTCTCTATAATGGCGAATCAATTATCGTCGCCTATTTGCATACTTTCAATAAAATATGACTCTTGCAGGAAAATCGTTCATGCCTTTTATTTTTCATCGACTAACGTTCATCTCTTGACGTTACCGTATTTTTATGATGCATATACCGCGAAAAAAGAGGCCGAATATACTCATTCATAGGGTATATTCAACCGTTTTATACTGAATTATTTTTCTCCTGTTTATATTCCCTATTTTACATTACACGGCATAATTGCAATCATTTTCTGTCAAAATAAATACTAAAACATATGAAATCTAAATTTACATAGAAAATTAAATTTTATTATCATTACTACGTGAGAAGCTGTAGGCTCAAGAAGCTATACGATTATAGTTCCTGCAAGGAACTAATCCCAACTCAACCGGAGCGGAACCTGTACGTTGTCCACTTCTGCTCCTTCTATCCTAGAAGGTAAGCCAAACCGGGAAATTTACGCTAGCGACTTCGTACTAAGTGGTTCCTTAGATTCCGGTCTTTAGCTGCGAATTACCTTACGTTGCAGACGGCACACTTGAAGATGAAGGTTTCATCTCTGGATACTTTTTTAGAGCTGCCAACCTTCGTACAATGGTACGAGGAACAGTGCTGGTGGACAAGATGAAATGATCCCAGAAGAACAGCCTTTTGCATCTGGCTCGCGATGGGCTGATCCTGAGGCTGGCAAGCCGGAATCTAGTTCATTTGACTGAGAAATGAAGCCTTTATACGTCCAAGGAATTCGATTATGACAACTACAAGATGGACTTTGTAGCCTTGGTAGAGCTTGCTCAGCTCGAAAAGAAGAGCTTGATATTTCCCCCGTTTTTCTTCCTCCTTTGTCGCGATACTACCATCATTTGGTGCCGAGAATTCAATCGCATAAAATTATCTTGGTCCTCAGATTTCAGAGGAGAATATCAGGCTTTGTAGCACTGATACGTTAAGTGGTAGAGAATAAAAAATTCCAGTAGATCTTACACTGATCATTCTCCAGAACATACTCGAGTTACCCTTGGGCATATAGAAAGACGTGCCCTAGTTAGATCAATATCATATAATTGCTCAAGATGATAATATAACACTTCTAGAGCCACATTGTGTCTGTATCTATGTACCCGTAGCGTGCATATTTTGAGCATCCATTGAGAACATTTCCAATTTTTTCTGGCTCTTGCTTCTCTACGTTTAATGTCGTATAATTTACCATGAAATGAGTTGTTAGCATGTTCTCTTAGTAAAAGCGAATGTTCTACTTCCCGTCGAAGACCTTTGAGTACCAAAGGCTTTAGTGATGCTAGACCATGTGTAGTGTCACTGAAATTAAATAGGAAACCAAGCTCCTCCGCTGCCCTGTCTGCGGCACGGTATATAAACGCCTCAGCATTGACGACTTCATTTTGATGTACGGAGTCGCATTAGAGAATCGGTACTATTCAGAACTCATGCAGGCTAAGATGACTTCGGTAGATTGTCATCATTTTCCGTGTGCTTCAGACAAGTTGCTTCGCCTCATCGACGTTCCGTTTTACTGCATTAAGCATGTTGCAAGAATATAGGGACATCCGAAATATTAGTCGCCTGGACATTATTCATCCCAGATAATTCAGAAGCCCAAATTTTTCTGAGAATTTTGCGATCCCTTTTTTCAAGGGCCATTTTAACCACATGCACATTTTGGGTCTCCGCTGACGGGATTCCTAGATATGCATTTGTTTCTCCATTACCAAGATGCTACATGGTATTTTCATCTATGAGTTGAATATCCTGGTCTGCACAATGAAGTAGTTTCTAGTCTTCCATTGTGTAAATGGACAGAAATTGTATTTTTTTTTTTTAATTTCAAGCATTGCAAAATTTGTAGCTTTGAATTTCGATATATTCGAATCTAACGAGTTCAATCTTGATAATTATTGAATTTAAATATATTAAAAATGAAAAGGCTCTAAATGGATTTATTAAAAAAAGTAATCTAGAAATTATAAATTTTCGGCTTTATAAATTGTTTTATAATTATACAGCTGCGCTCAAAATTGTAATTTTTCTGGTAAAAATAAATTTTAGATATACTATTGAATATAACGGTGCTACGCCCGACCAACGTGAAGTTTTTAACTTTTGGATATCATCTATACCTACACGTACCTATAGAGTAAACCGATACATATATTTTCTAATTAAATTCAATCATAAAATTCGATTTTACTGCAACCCTCTGTGGACTTAATCGTCTGTCCTCCGTATGTCTCCATTTCTGCAAGTTGTAAATTACTCTAAATTTTACATTGTGTTTTAAAATGCCATTTATGAGCTCAGTTTAACGCTTCTGTTATAATATCTTTTGCTTTTATTGTAACATGATTTCTTTATTATCTACTTTAATTCATAAATGAAATATTAAATGACTTTTTT
This sequence comes from Belonocnema kinseyi, assembly GCF_010883055.1. Taxonomy (NCBI): domain Eukaryota; kingdom Metazoa; phylum Arthropoda; class Insecta; order Hymenoptera; family Cynipidae; genus Belonocnema; species Belonocnema kinseyi. The sequence goes on from NC_046659.1 coordinate 54,945,647, forward strand.
ATTGTATGCAAGTAATTTCGCACGCAGTTTAAATTTAAATTTCCTTTTCCTAAAGTATAATCTATTCTATTTCCCTGCTGTTTCTGGCAAAGTGCAGTGGCTTATAATCTATAGGAGAGGAGGAAAGTCAATACCAAATGTAAAACGATAAAACTGGATTATAGTTTCCTCATTTCTGGAAATCGTTTGACCTTATATGTATTAACTTACAGGTAACGAAAGTCGATATAAGAGGTAATTTGCATTCACGGTTTGCCTTGCCACTGACACATACATAAAACCAGCGGGAATTCTATCTTATCTGTGGAAAGATTTGCCGAAGATAAAGTTCGTATAGTATGTATTGTATATTTTTTATAGAGGTTATAAAACTCGATATATTTTACGAAGGGCAACGCGCAATTTTATTGAAACGCTAAAACCAAGACGTTAACAATTATTATTGGTAGCTTTATTTCACAGCCAAATTCCACTCAGCGCTTTCTTTTACACGATTTTAAAATTCCTTTTTTTAAAGGTAATTCATAAACTCTGCAGTTTAATGGAAAAAGTAAATGGATAGATAATTTTTAATAAATTTATATAATTAAAACCCTTTAAATTGATTTAAAAATTAGTCTTTAAAAATGAAATATTTCGCTTCAAAACCTTTAATTGAAAAATTTGTGAAATTTATACTATAATTTAGACTTAAAGTATTCAGAAATATATTACTTAAATAAGTTTAAACAATTAAAATTATAAAACTGAAACAACTTAGACAATGTACAGTTTACATTTCTTAAATGCACAAATCAAATTTAAAAGAATCAAAGTTCAACAATGAATAACATTTGCAAACCTTAAAGACCTGCATTTATAGAAATTTAAAGCTTTGAAAGCACCTACAATTTTAAATAGTCATAATTGAAGTAGTTGTCCTTTGTAAATTCAATATTTTTGATGCCCAGTTGTACGGAAAAAAACACTTAATTTAAGTGGAAAATTGTACTTTTTTTAAGGTGTAACAAAAAGAAGCATATGAAATTTGAAATCAAGAATGCGTTTTAATCATTAAAGTAAGCAAACCAAAAGACTGAAATTCAGGTTGTAAAGACTCAGAATTAAGACGGCAATAAAATAAGAACTCTCTTAGCTTTAAGTAAGACACATATTTATACTGAAATTATGGATCTTCTCCTCCTCTGGACCCGTGAGTCCGAAACTAAAATCACCTAAATTAAAAAAATAATCCTTTTGTATTTTTTATAAATTTTCAAGTAGAATATCTTAACTGCTTCAAAAATATACAATTATACCAGCACTATATAATCATAATTATTTATGACAATCTTGATTAAAAACAATGTGCTTTTATTGGAAATAAAACTTTATACTAAACATATGGGCATAAAATTCGGCTTGGACGTCGCAAAATACTAAATAGAAAATTCACCAATAATTGTTTCAATTGAATATATTTTAAGATACACATAAATCTTCGGGAGTAATCGAAAATTTGGGGATTTACGACAAAGCTTTACTTGAGACGTGGATACAAACGGAGCAGAATACCAAAAGACCGCGTCAAGCGCATGTGCCAGGGCGAATAAGGTGCTTCCTCAGGCTTGATATTTAGCCCATGTATTTACAAATAACAACTTTTCTTCCACAATTATGAATCGTTTGATGTCATATTTTAACAAAGTGACCTTAATGGGGAAATACAATTCATCAAAGAGGGATTTTTTGAAAAATGGTCTGGTTCTTGTTTTATTGCAATTAATTGAAAATTTTGATGCAGAAAGGAAATCAGGGCTGGTCGTTTCTGAATAAAATTATAGAGTGTTATTTTCTTGATGATACTTTAATCATCGTAAACCCCAGGATATATTTTTAGAGATAAAAGTCGGTTGAAATAAATAAAATATAATTAAAATATTAAGGGATTTAATTTAAATATTCTGTATCAGGTGCACTAGATAACGAAGAGACGATTAAAAAAAGATAGAAGAATAACGGGTAATTCGTTCAATTTCTGTTGAGAGTTTTCGTAATTTACCCTCTCTTCTTAGATTCTACGACAATAAATACTGAAGAAAGATGCTGCTTGTTCCTGAATCGGAAAAGTGTGCACGGAGAAAAATGGATGTTTGAATGTAGATTTACGAAGGGTAAGATTGCAGTACCTAATAGGCAGATATTGATGTCAACATTTACTACCTTTTTGAGATGTTAGGCGTAAAAACATTGTTATGTTAAACTGAAACACATGCAGATGTTAGAACCGTCCGAGCGCATGGGCATCGCGAATTGGATTTTCACGAATATATTTTCAATATTACCATTATGGAATCTTAAAATTTTTGAACATTTTCAAAGAATCAAAATTAGAGTCTCTCAAATAAAATTAGATAACGATTTTTTTCTGTCTAAAGAAGCGAACAATGATCTTAAGTTTCAGGTTTATTGACTTAACACATTTGACAAAATGTTTATAAATTTCAAATAAAATTTGAGATTGAGTAACTTAAATTAGACAGAATTTTTAATTCAGATTACAGATCATTCATCCTCCAATTACTTACCCCCGTTTTTAGTTTGAATAAAAATATTGAACATAAACTCCACTTGACTGAACGTATTATCTGATCGACATTACATACCCTTTTTCTGTTTTTCGTTCGTGTACAAACTTTAAAGTTTAATTTTAAATGAACAAATGAGTTATCATATAATTTCTTAAGTGAACATAAATAAGTAATCTCCTCAAATATTTACAAGCGTTATTTGACATAACCATAGTGTAATATCTCGGATATTTCAGTTGAACATTTTGGATGTTGGAGAGTAACATCTCACTTTTAAAAATCTACAGATACTAATTCTGAACATTTAGATTGTTGTCCTATAGTTGAACATAAGATGTATTAACTCTGAATATCTATATGTTACGTTTGACCATCCATTTTTCTCCGTTTGCAATTGCAAGTTATTATATTTACAAGGCTACACTTGAAATGTATGCAATTCGCAGCCTTTTCTTCGGCAATTCTTTTTTCCATAATTTTCAACCGAAAACTCTACATTCATCATTTTTTTCTCTTTTTTTCTTGAATTTTTGTTTCAAATACAACTGCTTGCTTTACTTGCTCAGGATTGATACACTATTTTGTTTCAAACAATATAGATACATTTTTAACCAAAGAGATTAATTATTTATCAACTAAACGGATGAAGCTCAAAACATGAATTTTCAACAAAGCTGTTGTACATTCAACCAAGTAGTTGAATATTCAACCGAAAAGATGCTACGTTAACCAGGGCGGTTTGTTTATTACAGAAAAATAAAACTTTTCAAACAAATAGTGCCAGTTTCTATACTAAAAAAAAGATAAGTTTTCAACCAAAAAGGGAATAGTTAATTTGTTTGTAAAGAAGATTAATTTTCATTTTAAAAAAACGTATGTGCAACAAAATATATACTTTTTGAACAAAATTGTTAAAATTATGAAGCCAAAAAGGCGAATTATTTTCAAAGGGGTTGAAGTTTCGACCAGAAAATTATAACATTTTAAGAAAAAAGTTCATTTTCTACCAAGAAGTTAAATTTTCTAATGAATATATTCACTTTTAACTAAATAGTTGAATTTGCTATCAAAATAGTTAAATTTTCAAACAAAAGTATGAATTTTCAAACATAAAGTTTACTTGCTATCAAATATTTTTATTTCCTACTAATTATATATATTTTCAAGTCAAAAAGATGAATCTTCACAAAACCGAATTTATTTTAACAAGATTCAACATTTTAAAAAATAGTTGAATTTTCAAACAAAAAGATTATTATATTCAACAAAAAATAATTTCGTAATCAAGAAGATCCATTTACTGCCAAAAAAGACGAATTTTCAAGAAAACAAAAATCTTCAGCAAAAGAAATAAAAATTAAATTAAAATGATGATTAAACCTAATTAATTAATTAATTTATTAATTAATTAAAAGTTAAGTACATTATTGATTAAACCAAATAGATGAATTTTCAACCCAAAAGATAAATTAATTACCATAAAGATTCATTTTTAACAAAAGACATCAATTTTCAACTAAAAAACATAAACTGTCAATCAATAGGTATAATAAATCAGTTTTCAGTTAGAAAAATAATTTTTCAACCAAATGGATGCATTTTCAACCACGAAAATTCAATTTCTCTAAAAAATATAAAATTTCACAAAAAGTGGAATAATTGCAATTTCAGTTAAATACGAAAATTTTGTAATTAAATGATAAATCTAAATGGATTTATAAATTTATTAATAAAAACATGTGAATTTTCAATAGTAAACGAGAAATTTGTTACAAAAATAGAATAGTTATATTTAATGTTAAATAAATCAATTTTGAACAACGGAAACAAATGTACAAGAAACGAATAAAGTTTTCTACCAAAGATATGAATGTTTTACTAAATATTTTAATTTTTAACGTATAAATGTCAAAATTTTAATGGAAAACAACACTCAATACGTGTCAATTAACTTTCACTACTTGTACTAAATCAAGAGCGGATAGCAGCTACTGTGTCGTTAGCGCAATTGTTTAATACAAGCTTTCAAAATAAAAAGTTTTTATACCAAGTTTTTATAATTCAGATTTCAGACAATTCCGACAGGGAGAAGGTGAGATTTAAAACATAATTGAATATTTCATCAGGAGGCAGTCTTTGGCTGAAAAGACTAACAAGTGTCACTGTTGACTGTAACAGTCTTCTAATATCCTTCCAAAAAACAGCATATAGTATGAAAATAAATATAACAGTTTTGCTTCTTCATATTCATATCGCTGACACAATTGAAACAATACATAAAATTGAAATAATTAGGTGATATTTTTTCAATTATTGTAATTAATATGTATTGAAAGAACTTATACTGTGACTGTGTTGTCTATTACTATGTAGTGAGCAATTAGTCGTGAAAAAATAATAAGAAAATACATGTAAAATAATACTTGACAATGGAATATTTTCCGATAAGAGTTTTGAAAAATAGAAAAGTTCAAATTTGAAAGGATGAAAATTGTTTTATTTCTAATTGAACGGATTAAAAAATAAATGATTAAAAAATGAAATTTTTGTAGATTTTTATGGATTTTAATGCAAGTTTGATTCAAATTTGACCTTTCGAAATTGGAAATCAAGTTGAATATTTCAAAGTGAAAGTATCTAAAATGAGAGAAATGCAAGTTTGTATTAAATTAAAAAAATTGCGATCTAACATGAACATTTATTACACACGTTTGTGGAAATTTGAAATAAAGACACCTTCATTATCAGCAGTAAAAAAAAAGTCTCAATTGTAATCCTTGAAAATGGAATTATTCTGAAACACCGTTCGAAATAAAAAGTAGGGTTAAATGAGAAATTTTAAAATTTTAAAAGTTCCCCAATAAATAATGTTTAAACTGTCAATTGTAATTTTCGAAATTTCACAATTATAATGTTAACTTAAAAGTTCAAATTTATAAATAGGGAAACTTTTATAATTTTACGCTTACCGCAAAACTTCAGAATTCTAAAATTGAAACAATTCAAAAATGAAGAAATTATTCAATTTTTAAATAGCATTTTTTAAACTGAGCTTGCAAGGTCCAACTTGTTGGAAAATTTTTCGAATACAAAATTTTCAATTTAAAAGTACACACTTTCATTTTTGGACGTTTCTGTACAATAATTTGATTTTGAAGGTCTACATTGTCTACAATATAGAAAAAAACGTTGCCAATGGTGAAAATGAAGAGGAATTTATTTGTTAATTTTAGACTATTGTGTCTAATCAATGTTTTGTTAAAAATTTGTCTTTATTGGTAGCAAATGGATATTCTTGTTTTCGAAAATTTTTTTCTTTGAATATATTCATCGTTTTATTCAAAAACTCAACTATTTTGCTGAATGTTGACCTCTTGTTAAAATAAATTCGGTTTTGTGAAAATTAATCTTCTTTACAAAAAATTCAACTATTCCCTTTTTGGATAAAAGTGTATCTTTTTTAGTATAGAAACTTACACTATTTGTTTAAAAATTGGTCATTTTGTAATAAACAAACCACCTTGGTTAATGTAACATCTTTTTGGTTGAATATTCAACTATTTGGTTGAATGTGGGACAGTTTTGTTGAAAATTTATGTTTTAAACTTCATTCGTTTAGCTGATAATAATTAATCTCTTTGGTTAAAAATGTAACTATTATGTTTGAAACAAAATAATGCAACAATCCTGAGCAACAGCACATTGATTGTAAAGCAGTCAGTTGTATTTGAAATAATTATTAAAGAAAAAAAGAGAGAAAAAAGACACACGCCCACAAAAAAAAAGTTGTCTGCACGAGACAAGCGACTAGGCTACCCTTATGGATTTTTGAGCCGCTGAATCCCAATATGGCCTCAGAATTTATCTTACACGTCTCAGTTTTCCGCTAGATGCAAAAAGTAGAGAAATTCCTAGGTATTTTTTCGTCACACAGGCCATACCAAAATTTGTCTGCACGAAACAAGTGACTAGGCTACCCTTATGAATTTTCAGCCGTTGAATCCAAATCTGGTCTCAGAATTGATCTTATGTGTCTCAGTTTTCCCCTAGATACAGAAAATAAGGAAAATCCTAGTGAGAACTTGCACGTATTTTTTATAATGCCAGTATACGCGAAAATAGGCACATCGATATTATATTCTTAAGTACAACGTCTTGTAGAGACTTGATTTGTACACAGACATTTTTTAGTGTGCCTTCTGTTTCCCCTGGCTTGGGTTATTCTAGGAAAATTGAAGGTCCTTCTCCGATTATATAGATTTAAACGAAAAAAATAGCAAAAATCTAATATCCTTTACTGTTATGCCAGTTATGCCTGTGTGACCACTAATTCCCTAGGCTTTTCCCTACATTGTGCATCTAGAGAGAAAATGGAACAAACCTGAAAAATTTGGGGTTCATATTTAGATTGAACACGCAAAACTGCAAAGGGTATGGCATTTTTGTTATTTTTTCCCGTACAAATCTATATAATATAAGAAAGACCTTCTATTTCCCTAGAATCACCCAAGCTAGGGCAAACAGACGGCACACTAGAGAATTTCTGTGCACAAATTAAATCCCTAAAAGTCGCGGCACTTCATAATATAACATCCATTTGTCTTTTTTCGTGTTTACTGGTATTATCAAAATAGCGTTCAGAATATCCCTAGGTTTTTGCTTATTTTCTGCATCCAGGGGAAAACTGAAAAGTGTACAAAAAGTTCTGAAGCAAGATTTGTGTTAAGCGGCTCAAAATCCATAGGGGTAGCCTAGTCACTTGTTTCGCGCAGGCAAATTTTGTGTATGCTCTCTGTGACCAGAAAATCTCTAAACTTTTCCCTACTTTTCTCATCTAGGGAGAAAATGGTAGAAGCTCGAAAAAAATAGTGGTCAAATTTATATTAAGAGCGCAAAACTGCAGAGCAAATAGCATTTGTCTTATTTTTTCTTTATAAGTCAGCTTAACATACCGCAAGACCTTCAATTTCCGTAGATTTATCCCAGATAGGGGAATGGTAAGCACACTGGAGAATTTTTGTGTTTGAATTTGGTCTATAAGTGTCACAGCACATAAAAATATGACACCAGTACGTTTATTTTTCTGTATAATGTTATTGTCAAACTAATGTCCAGAACAGACACAGTTTTCCCCCATTTTCTGCATCTAGGGGAAAACTGAGACGTGTAGGACAAATTCTGAGGCCAGATTAGGATTCAGCAGCTGAAAATCCATAAGGGTAACCTAATCACTTGTCTCGTGCAGACAAATTTTTTGCGTGGCCTGTGTAACGAGAAATTCCCTAGGCTTTTCCCTACTTTTTGAATCTGGGGGAAAACTGAGACGTGTAGGACGAATTCTGATGCCATATTCGGGTTCAGCGGCTCAAAATCCATAAGGGTAGCAAAGGCTGCGAATTGCACACCCTTCAAGTATGATCTTCAAAATAAAATAACTTGCAATTCCACACTTTACCGATTTAAGAATACACAGCATCTTTCTTCAGTATTTTTTGTCGTAAAATCTGAGAAAAGAGGATAAATTACGAAAACTCTCAACAGAAATTGAACGGATTGGCCAATTTTTAAAAATATTTTTTTAATCATCTCTTCGTTATCTAATGTACCTAATGCAGAATATTTACATTAAATTCCTCAATATTTTAATAATTTTTTATTTCTCTCAGCCGGCTATTATCTCTAACAATAGGAAGGTTGAGTGAGGTATGACAGACACTAAATCAAATCCTGAGCTGGATCCTGGGTTTTACGATGTTTACAGTATGGTTGAAAAAATAAAACTCTAGTTTCATTCGGAAACAAGCATTCCTGATTTGATTTTATCATGTATACACTCATGGTCGCGGTTCGCTCCTTCTCAAGCGAGTACAATGCATACAATTTTCAATTAATTGCAATAAACCAAGAAACTGGCCATTTTTCGAAAAATCTCTCTTTGGGGGATTGTATTAAAACATTAAGGTTACGTGATTAAAATATGGCATCAAACAATTCATAATTGCGAGAAAAAATTTGTCATTTGTAAATACATGGACTAAATATCGAGTCTGAGAAAGCACCTTAAGGCAGAGTCAATCTAAAATTCAATAAGGCGTACTTCTAAATTTCAGGCAACGCACGCCTTGCACGTTATTTCAAGTTGTCATTAGCTTAGTTTCAGAACTGGACATTGAAAGTTAGTTGCAAATTTAACTTTATTTCTGTTTAGAAATGCTTATTTCTTATTCAAGATAAATAGTTGTTATATTCAACGTACTTTTACACTCAAATTTAGTGGCTACCTTCTTTCAAGTTAAATCAGAAAATAAGTCGAATATAACTTTCAGGCAGAAGACAACTAAAAATTATGCAAAAAATTTCAAATTATTAGCGTGCACATTGCAAATCTAATTTTCTGTTCTGGAAACTCGAAAGTTCGAAATTATGCTAATTCTAGTTCAGAAAATTTTAAACAGTCTTTTTAGATCATTTGCCAACGCGGAATGTTGTGTTTATAACGAACGATTATAGTTCGAGTGTTCGAAAATTTTTGACTTTATATCAAGAAATTAGAAACTAAAACAATTGATAATTCATTGAAATTGATTAGGAAAAGTTATAAGAACGCAGAATTGCACTGAAATCGATCTTGACAAAACCCATTGCTTCTTTCTCGAGTAATATTGAGTAAAATTTAAGTTACGCTTTTTTGAACCAAAGAATTATAACTTTCAATTTGAAAAAACAAACTTTTAATGCACCTGGTGGAGGTTGATTTGTTTAAAGGAAGAATTCCTTTATTTAAAAATATATTTGACTATAACAACTACTTAATTTTCAAACACAAATCTCTTACATCCTTCAACCAATAACAACGTTCATTTGTTTAGTTAATATTTGACTGACTAAAGTATTGATTAATTTATGTAAATAATTTAATAGTTTTGATTTAGATAAAACTACACCAAACTCTCGCCTTCATGCAAGTGTCGGGGGTTGCTTTCAAATAGTCCCGGACAGGTTTCGGGGGGATCGAGAAGTAAACAGTGAGCCCCGCCTGACTCGTTTGCAGGAAAGACTACAATTAAAGTAACAAAAAACGACTCTCTTTAGTGGTACGAATGATTTAAAGAACGTGGGATACAAAAGCCGTGCATTTCGCAGGTTAAAAAGGCAAAATACCTTTTTAAATAAGATAGAATTTAAAAAATTAAGAGTTGCATCGCGTCATTACATATACAGAATGACAATGGATGCATGGACCGAATACTTATCTACCATCAATAACTAAGTATCTACTGATCCACAATTAGGCATAAAATCTGAAATTCAAACCATCAAAAGTTTAAAAGGAAATACAGAATCAATTAGATTGAAAAACTCAGATCCGATTATCACAACATACTGCGAGAAAAATAATGTTTTTGCAACTTGTCCCTTTATATCATTGAAAGAAAAAGTCGCCGCAAAAAGCACAGTTTTCCTTTTTCAAATTTTCAAATCACTTGAATTTGAAATAAAAAAAAATTATAGAATTTTAAGTTAGCCTTCACACTTTCAACAATTTTAAACTTTCATAACTGAAAATTCTCACATGTAAATTGTACCACTTAAAATTACCAGAGAATATTTTTGGAATATATATAAAAAAATTAAAATATTTTATCAATTTAAAATTGGTATAGACAGTTAAAAAATACCGTTACAAAAAAAAAAATTAAATATCTTCCTTTGTTTTGGCGTTCGCATGGGAGATATTGTGCTAGCAAAGTTTCCTGGGTCATCTAGACCCGTAGTGTCGGTAAGGGTTAAAGTATGACATTTTCTTTTTAGTAAATTTTGAAATTTATCGTCCTTTTTGAAATTGCATCTAAAAATGGAAAAAAGTTGAAAACTAAACGAATAGCGTTGATTCTTTTTGCAAAATATAAGTAGTCGATTTGCTTGGAAAATGCCACTAATTTTACAACATAAAAATAAAAAATGTATTACTACATTCTCATCAGAGAAGTTATTAGATTTGTGTAAAATCTGACGCACTCCTCAGTTTTTGTTAAATGTCCACGTTTTGTGACCCCCTGAAGCCGAAAAACAGGTTTTTACGAATGTGGCTGTCTGTATGTCTGACTGTGCGCGCGATAACTTTTGAAAAAATTAATCTATCAGATTGGCCTTCGGTACACTCGTTTAGTGTCCTAAACTTAAGGTTAACTGTTTTAGCCAGCCATTTTGGATAAAAATTCAAAAAGTGGGTACATTTTGAATATTTTTGAGACCACTTTTCGAAAAATTTAAAAATTATCTGTACGGATGTTTATAGTATTTAAAAAGTTGAACAATTTATCCTCATGACTTTTTTATAAAACCAAAAATTACCAGAGTTAAAGCATTTAAAAAATTTCAAAAAACACAAAAATGAACCTTTTAAGCCAAATAACGGACGATATTAAAAAAGGCACGAAAAGAAAAAGTTTAATTTCTATATGCTCTGCAAGATTATTATAACAAGTTTTTGATTTTTATTAAAAAACAAAAAATTCTAATTTTCACAGGATACAAAATAATTGAAAATCCAAAAATGACATTTTTTAATGCAACCATTTTACATTATTTCAAAGATTCTTAAATATATAAATGCATATATATATATACATAATTTTATGTATATATATATATGTGTGTATATATATATATATATATAATTATTATTATTAAACCATTAAGCCATTTCCCTTTCGGGGTAGG
>NC_046659.1:54957040-54961405 GCF_010883055.1 Belonocnema kinseyi
GAAGACGTCATTGCCTCTGTAAGTGCTTATTTTGAGGAACTTCCGAAAACGCACTTTTCTGAAGGATTAAAAAAACTTGAAAAGCGATTGACCAAGTGTATTATACTCCAAGGAGATTATGTTGAAAAATAAAAAAAAATTTACCCAAAAAAAATTGTTTTTATACTTCATTCTAAGGACTTATTGAACTACCCTCGTAACTTTTTGAAGTTTTATCGAATTTTAAATTTTCATTTGACAAAAATTTGTAAAACTCATAAAAAAATTTTATTCAAATTTTGAAAAAGCTCATACTTTTTGAATTCTTGTGTAATTGAAAAATTGAACTGAGATAGTTTCTAAATATATTTGATATCTAGTGAGGAATTAAATGAAATTTTCTAATCTTTTAGAAAAAAATATATTTCTTCTGAATTTTTTCAAAATTTTGAAAAGTATATAACTTTTATAATTTTCATCTGAATTAAACATTTTATTTGGATAATTTGCAAGTCTTTTACCTATCTATAAGAAACTTTGACAACAAATTTTTAATTTGAAAAAATTTTTTTTCCTAATTTTGAAAATGCTCTAAATTTTTACATTTTTGTTGTAAACATCTGCTTAACGAACCTAGTGTTTATTTTAGGAACCTTGAGAAGTGTGTCAAAAGCTGACTTGGTTGGACAAATCCTTCAAAAGTTAGCATGGCTACAACATTCAGGTAACCATACATACAGACATACAGGCGGACACCGATAAAATGTTATGATTTTCAGATTCTGTGAGTGCTGAAAGAAATTTAAATTGGGGGGGGGGGGGGCTTAGAACGAAATTTTGATTTTCCTCTATCCGGGCAACCAGAAGGGTACAAACGAAAATATTAATTGTACAAATAGTACAAACGACGTAAAAAAGAAAGCAAAAAGAAAATTTAAGAAATTTGGATTTCAGGGGAATGCATAACGTTAGCCCCCCGAAATCAATTTCGCCCCTAAGTTTGTAACCCCCAAATCTCGACAAGGGCCCTCTGGCCACCAAATTTGGCCCCCCCTTATCTTTCTTTTTTAAGTAAATTTATTAAGAAAATAAATTTCGCATGTTCATTGAAGGGAAATTTGAAAGGTGCTTAAGAATTTTTTCGTAATTTTGATTAAGTTTTATTGAATGAAGATAACATCTCGTATTTATACATTGTGAAATTCAATTTCATTGCCATTGAACAGAACTGAGATTATTACAGAGTCAAAATGTATAGAGATAAAGAAATTTATCACAAAAGAAGTGTTTAAGAAGAATTGCACAATCTTATTCTTTGCTTCGCTACCAGGTTTTCAGCGAATTAGCTAGTCTTCTATATGATCTCTCAGCTGAAGAAACAGTCACCGACACGGTACAAAAGAGTTTTATCGCAAGGCAAAGATTAATAAATATACCCTGAAGATTTTTTTTCATAAATAGCATTCAGTAGTAATAATGGACTTTTTTCAGCTTCGAAAACAGTAGTATGAATGCTTTCCATGTGCTAAATTTCATCTAAAAGCACTTCCGATAAGTTCTTCTTAAATCGATTCACAAGGGATTTAACTGCTGCATCAAGTTCTTTATTCTCCATGTTAGGGAATCTCAGGATTGGGGAGAATATGTAACAGATAGATTCAGCAGCTTTAAATCTTGTCCTTAAGTCAGACGTTATGAAATCTATCACTGGGTAAAAAACAGTCGTCTTGAACTCTTCAGCTGATCCAAGTGTCTCAGTAGCAGGCTCTTTTCTCTTTCGACATGATGATCTTTCCTTCTCGAATTCCGGAATGATTCCCACTGTTTCAGCGACTACTTTTGCTTCTTGAAGATTTTTTTCCCAGGAATCTCTCAACAGTTGCATTTCTTCCAGCAAATATCCAATAAGTGCAGTTTCTACGTTAAGAGTAATTCCTTTGCTTTGTATGATCACGTTTTTTTGATCAATATTCGAGAGTATTTTATGCTAAAAATATGCCATCAGCAGGTCTTTAAAAGAATGAAAATATTTTTTCAATCCTTTGCTTGGAGTCTCTCACTCCATCTAGTTTCTGTACGATTTTGAAGAGACAACTGAACATATTCTTTTAGCGTTTCCCAACGCGCAGGACTACTAGAATGAAAGGAGTAGAAAGCCTCAATATTTCCAAAAAATGTCATAGCATCCGCATTTATTTTTGCGGCGTTTTTTTCCGATGAGATTCAATGAATGGGCTCCACAAGTCGAAAAAAGAGGAGTCTCATTTTCATTCAAAATCCTGCTTTTAACACCATTTATTTTTTAGCTCATATCTGAGCTGTTATCATAACCTTCCGAACGACCCTCTTCAATTGAGATATTATGGGACTCTAGAGCTGCTAATATTATGTTTGCAATAATTTCTCTAGTTTTGAGGAGCTTTTCACCGCATAGACCGATCAACTCGTATTGTGAATGCCAGGGCAGATAATGGGCTTTACCTTTCTTATTTGCTCCTTCCAGCTGTTGTTGTTCAACGTTAGCTAGATGCTCACGAATCACTTCATCGTGTTTCCCAAGCAATTCTAAGAGGCCTATAAAATTGCCATAGTGAAGATCTTCTATTTTTCTGTTTTCTCCTTGAAAAGTCAATCCTCTTCTCGATAAAAATAATATAACGTCCAAAATTCTTGGAAGAATAGCTCTCCACTTTGTTGCTTCATACTGAATCTGTAGTTGTAAATTCATGTCGATAAAAAATAATCATATAATCTTTTCCAATCGCTTTTTTTGTAAAAACCCTTCTTTGGCTAAGCGACTAGCTTTTGCAATACATACACTAGAATTATAAAAAAATACGGCATGGGAGAAAGGGAAGAGTCTCTTTTGATGGACTCCACGCCAACCAATCACGTGGAAACTGTTGCCTTTTCCTTTTATCTACCGTCTTCGTATAGAGTAAGGAATTTTAGAGCTGTTTATCTTCTACATCTTTTGGAATTGATTTTGAAAAGCCTTCAAGCAAAGTGAAGCTAACGTGAAAGGAAACAATGTTTTGTCTCAAAATGATCAGAGATATCTGTTGGCCAAGTTCCTGCGTCATCGTTTCTTATATTATCCAAATAATCAATATTCTGTACAGCTGGCTTTTCGATCACAGTTGGTTCTTCGACTACTGTTGATACTTTTGGTGATTATCGATAAAGTAGAAAAAATAATTAATTTCTAATCAAAACAAATAATATATGGAAGTGAAACTAATAAATTGAGTTAAATTATTTCCTACTTTCAGGTAGGTAAATTTACAAAAATTGTAAAACCAGTGCATTCAAAGTGATGTTTTTACTTTTTGAGGTTGGAAATTCACTACTTCCAACGCAGTCAGTTTACATGTTTTCATATCATTACAAAAATGCAGTGGACATTTACAAGAAAATTTTTTACATTTTTTGATATGATTCGTTGAATTGCACTTGTCATTTACACATTTGTAAAGCGCCTATCCGCCAAAATGATTTTTTCGACTGCTGCGACTGCGTCATTTGTAATGGCGGTTTTTGGCCTGTCTGCACGCTGCTCATCATGAACTTCTACGCGCCCCTCGAGAAAATATCTACGCAACCGACGCACTATTTGCACACTCATGCATTTTTCACCATAAATATGCACTAATTCAGTGTGAATTTCGTTGTCATCAAGCCCTTTTGCAGTTATAAAGCGAATAACTGCACGCAACTCACAAGTGAACACGTTTTTCACAGGTAGCTCCATGGTTTCCGAGCCAATACTGATGAAAAAAATTTTTTCGGCAGCTAAGACCGGTTCCGCTCTTATCGGTATATCCTAAACTAAAACTATGTTCGGTCCCAGCTCGCTAGATGGCACTGGGGTAAAACAGCAGATTAGGGAAACTTACTTTTTGAACACCCCTCGAACTTGCATTTTTTGCAGAACTTTCACGTCTCGTCGATTTTCACTGAAACGGAAACAACATTTCTCAGATTGTTTGTGCAAATTCCATTTTTTGAATACAGATTTCATAAAAAGGTAACAAGTTTTTAACTTCAAACATTCTGCGCAATTCTCTTTTGTTGCAGCTCCTTCGGCTTTAACGAACACATTCTCCTCACGTATCTCGTGCTTCGCACTCGAGTTTAGCCCTAAAATTTTATATCATTCCCATAAATGTATATTAGTATAATTCATAACTTACATTGGTATTAAAACAGACTTAGTTTTATTGTCCCGTTTAAAAAAATGCGAATTCTTTTTATAAAATGTTGTTGTAAACATTTTTTTGCAACTTTTGTCGTTTTTCAATAAACTGAATTTGCTCATTTCCAATGTTTCTTTATGATTTCAACTTTACACATACGGTATACTGAGCATCCTTGCCGGTTTTTAAC
>NC_046659.1:54961505-54994413 GCF_010883055.1 Belonocnema kinseyi
TATATCTAGTCGGTAGTGGTGCTGACTGAAAACAGATGATTTGGAGCGATTCGCGCGCCATCTGTTGGTCATTCTAAGGACTTATTGAACTACCCTCGTATAGGCTTTTCAAGATTTTGAAAATTATCTAAGAAAGGAAAAAAAATGTTAATAGGTTAAGAAGTATCAGTCCAAATTTCTACTAGATGTAAAATATATGTTTTTTGAAACTATTATCATGAAATTTTTTAATTAGACAAAAGTTGCAAAAGTTGAATCATTATCAAAAATATGCAATTTTGATTTTTTAAGAGATCCATAAGTTTAAAACGTTATTTTTAGTAGATTTTAATAAGATTTACAAATTATTTTAATGAAATTTTTCAAGTGGACACGAATTGTCGAGCGCGAGTTTCGTAATGGGAATGTAATCATTAAAAACCGTAGGTGCTTTGAGAACCTTCTTTAAAATCAAATCGAAAAAAATTCAGTTACAATTTATGGCTGTAATTCCTCAGAAGTTTAAATCACAGTTTTCGATTTAAGTTATAGTATTTACAATATTTGAAAAATTTACTTAAAGTGTACGGATTAAACGTATGAAAACGAGCGCGAAGCGCACCCGCGCGCCCTAGGCGCTGAAGCTTGGCGCTCAAACTTAGCGCGAAGCGCGGCGTACACTACGCGCAATGAGAATGTCCCCGCGCAGCGGACAGATTTTTTCCATGCGTTTGTACGTCGTTTGTAAGGTTTGTACATCTAATATTTTTGTGTGTGTTCTCTTGGTTGTCCGGCTAATGCCGGGCTAGGGGAAAAATAAAATTTCATGCCATCCCCTCCCAAATTTAAATTTTTTAGTTTTTCTTTATGCTAACGTTTGACGTCGTACGTCGGGATGGCACGAAATTTGGATTTTCCCTTAGTCGGGCAACAAAGATGTTACAAACGTAAATATGAAATGTACAAACAGTACAAAAAATTTACAAACGTTATCAAAAAGAAAAATTCAAATTTCAGGGTGATAACATAAAGTATAAACTATGTAAAAATATAAGCTACATAAAAATTGAAAAATTAAAATTTCGGCGTGATGGCACGAAATTTCGTATTCCCCTAGGCGGGCAACCAAGAGGGTACAAAAAAATGAAATGTACAAACAGTACAAACAACGTACAAACGTATGCAAAAAGAAAATTGGAGAAATTTGAATTTCGGGGGGACGCGTGAAGTTAGCCCCCGAAATCAATTTCGCCCCTAATTTCGTAACCAGTAGGCTACAAAAGAAAATATTGGATGTACAAACAGTACAAACGGCGTGCAAACGTATGTAAAAAGTAAATTTAAAAAATGTAAATTTCGGGGGGGGGGGGCAACTTCACGGAAGTATTTTCATCCAATGCTTATTCTTCTTGAAATTTTCCCTCTGTTTTGAGTTTCGGGCCGTACCTTTTTCGTTGGAGTCGGTACGCAGGTTATAGCGTAATGTCTCTTTGTTGATCAGACTCGGACCCTTTTTCCCGCGAGTTAAATGTCGATCAAGGTTCTGGCGCGTTTAGAAATTCCGATTCTTGATCCAGTTTATGTAAAACAAGTGTGCTATTCGATACCGTTTAATGTTTTTATATTTTAATTGAAAGTCAGTATTTGCTTTGCTTACGGTTTTCGTCTTAAGTGATTTTCACGACTCGATCGTCTGCTGGTATCTTGGCAAGTGACGAGTCACACGATGTATGACTTTCGGATCGATCATTGATGAACGACCGTGGTCGTAGCTTCCGGAGGCTACATCTCTTCTAATTTTCCAAAACAACCAAAACGTTTGTTTTTATTTGTTCAAAGTGCGTGTTGGATCGATTCGGGGACACATTCTTTGGATTCCAGTAAACAGGTATTTGGACGTTTGTAGTGACAGTGTTAACTTCTCTAGTCTAGTGCTATATCTCAGCGTTTCCCAAAGTTTTTTTGCACTTTCTAGGGAGCGGCAGGGTCGCCATCCTCAAATTTTTTCACAATACTAGAACCCAAGAGAGACACTGGATGCTGGTCGTTCAGACCAGTCGTTCAGACCAGAAAAATTAATAAATTGAACTTTAATAGACTATATTAGCTTTTTTAGATTATGACAAGAACGTTAAAAACAGATAGGAGAAAATAAGATAATAACTTCGAAGATTATCGCACTTTTGTTGCTTCAACAAGATTTGTAAATATTTTATTTATTAATAATAGATTTTATGCTTTGACGATGATTTATTTTGATAAAAAGAGATATTTCGGGTTTCACTCGTGTTAAAAACTAGGAATTGTTTGCCGACGTTTCGTGAACATTGCAGTTCACATCTTCAGGGCTGACCTGAAACTGAGGTATCAGGTCATGATGTTCTTAGGTATAATTTTTACGATGCCTGTGATTGGCGAGAGCGCCCCACCATGGGGACTGGTCGAACTTGATTGGGCAATCAAGTCTTTAAAAAAAAAAAAATCCGGGAGAACGGAAAGCCAAATTGGATTGGTATTATATCCATTGTCCCTATTCATGTTATTAGGGTGTTTTAAGATTTCGATTAACTTAAACCAGAATTCTGGTTCCGTTACGTTGATGACACATTTGTCATCTGGCGACATGGACGAGATGAACTAAATAAGTTTTTCGATTTTATCAATCAATTACATCCTAATATCCAGTTCCCATGGAAATAGAACAAAACGGAAAATTGCCTTTCTTGGACGTATTAGTTTACAAAAAATCTGATAACACATTAAGACATGAAGTTTACAGAAAACCCACGCATACAAACAGATGCTTACATGCCTCCTCCCACCATCACCCATCTCAAAAACAATCGGTCATCGACTCCCTTGTATACAGAGCTGTCTCCATAACAGAGAAAGATAACTTACAAAAGGAATTACAAAACGTTAAAAAAATCCTAATACAGAACGATTACACAAACAAACAATATGATAAAGCAATAAGAAAACACACTGAAAAAAGCAAGTCAACACAACCTACGAAAGAAAGAGAGAGAAAAATGGCCACCATCCTACCCTACATCCAAGGTGTCACAGAACAAATAGGAAGAATTCTCGACAAACACAACATCCAAACCATATTTAAACCACCTGCGAAAATGAGACAACTACTAAATAACCCTAAAGATAAAAAGGCACCCTTCAGTGATCCAGGAGTATATAAAATCCCTTGTTCTTGTGGCAAAGTCTATATTGGAGAAACCGGGAGAGCAATGAGCCAACGTATGAAGTAACATGAAAGTAAAGTCAGGCTAAAACATTTCACGCAATCAGCACTAGCTGAACATCATATCGAAACAGGACATAACATTTTATTTGACGAAACAACAATCATTGCAAAAACACACAACAAATTTCCAAGAAAACATGGAGAAGCAATCGAAATCTTAAAATGCCCTAACAACATCAATAGGGACAATGGATATAATACCAATCCGATTTGGCTTTCCGTTATATGTAGTCGACTTCAACCTGATCGGGCATGGTTACTTCGCCTCCCCACGCCAGTCCGCCAGTAATTAAGTAACATAATCGTTATGTATGTTATATATGTGATTTTGGATATTGGATACAAAATTGAAGATTAAAATAAAAATTTTGATATTTTATGTCCAAATCACTTAAATGTTTGGAAAATTAGAAATCTGGTTGAGTTCTTTGAAACAAAGAGCTAGGGGATTTTTTGATTTTTGATCCCAAATTGGAGGTCAAAATTGAAAAATTTGACATTTTTAATCCAAATATCTCAAATCTTTTAACTATTCAATAAACTGGTGGATTTCAATGAAACTTAATAGTAGAGTTTGCGGGTTATTGATGAAAGACTCTGATGCAAGTGGGAAATTCAATATTTTTTTGAAAAGGTTAAAGTTTTATTTTCAATTTTACGTTTATGAAAAAGTTCTTAGAATACGGAACAAGATAAAAGGTAGACCTAAAAGCATTTAGTTAATCTCGCTGCACAATCCATTAGTGAATTATGTCTCTACCTCAGATTTGTAATCAGAAACCCGAAAATCTCCTCATTATTGAGTTTCATGGAAATTTAAGAAATTTTTTAATTTTCTAAAAATATAGGCCACATGAATAACAAAATTTTAAATTATGAACACAATTTTTTATTAACAAACTCCCCCCCCCCACCCCACCCCAATAGTGATTTCATTCAAATCAGCTACTTTATTGCATTTTTCCAAAATTTGGGCCATTCCCATAAAAAACTTAGAATATTTACATTTTTGACCTCACATTTGTGACCAGAAACCCCAAAATCCTCCCCAATACTGATTCTCATAGAAATCTGTCAGTTTTCTTAACTTTCCAAAAATATAGATTATCTAAATAAAAACTGTTGCCTGGAATTTGTTCATTTATTTAACCAAACTAAGGAAACGCAAGTTTATGGTTCGAAACCAGTTCGATCTATTTTCTATTTTCTAAAACGGTTTTCGTACATTGTCGTATAAATAAAGCAATGCGTGTGTGAATGAAAACCATTTACTGGATGAACGAAGAAAGCTTCACATTTTAGCTCATTAAAGAACGCATAGAAATTGCCAAAATTCCACCTTAACCCGTTTATTCTCCTTAGTGCTGCTTGAAAGGGAGAGGAAATCCGACTTATACGCTATTCCCATTGTGGAAATCCACGATTTAGTTTTAGTGAAAATTATTACAGTTAATGCTCTAGTCTAGTTCTGGTTATATAATTTCGTCATATTTTGTTCTATTAATCAACGAGACTCAAACTGTAAGAGGTGCAGAACATTACAAGCTTTTAGAAAGCAGAAAACTTTCATGAAGTGAATCTAAATCTGTTGCGGCAAATAACTGCAATTTCGATTAAAGGTACGTGTTGAAACTTTATTATCTAGTTAAGTCGATCTCTTGTCTCTGGGTTCCAGTTGGCTAATTGCAAGTTGACCCTGTTGCAAAAGAAAGATTATAAAACGGAGGTTTCCAGATTTATGTAACCAGTAAAGTTCGAAGTTTCGCGCCACTGATTAGCAATTTAATTTAATTCTATACCTAATATTTGCCTGATATTATTTTTGCACCCTAGAATCCATTTTAAATCAGATAGGCTCTACACTTGTAGTCGCAGATTGTGTCATTAGCGAAATATATTTTTTTCTAGAGGAAATAAGGGGAACGTACTTTTCAGATTTAAGAGAAAAACATTTTCCACGAAGTTGGAGTATTATAATTTTGACGTCTTTTTTCTTAAAAAATACCAATTCTTTTTTTTAAATTATACAGTTTTTAATCTATTTCAAATGTTCGAATTACCTTTTCGGATTCTGGTGGATTTGACGGTCCTCTTTTGTAGTCCGTCAAAAATGGGAGAAAGTTGAAAATTACTAAAATGGCGATTATTCCTTTAAAAATATAAAGTATTTTAATGAAATATATAAAGAAAATTAAATTAAATGTTTACAAATATAGAAAAGTCTCAAAAAGATAGTTCTTGTTTTTTTCTCATATCTTGCTTCTTCAAGGGGAAACATTTTTAAATTCATTTTTCTGGAAAAGAATTCTTTCGGTCTCAAAAATAGTTTAGCTAGCATGTGACTGATATAGTGACTTACCTTATATAAGTAGATTAACAAAATAATTTTCAAACCATTGCAATAAATAAAAAATGTTGGATTTCCCAGAAAATTTTATGGATTTTTTTCATCGAATTTTGGAATCATGAAAAGCAGATTATCCGTAAAACCTCAAATTTTTTATTTTTTGCAATATCATTAAAAAGTTTTAGTTTATATAAGGAAGGCATTCAATCCCTTTTATTATGGCTAAACCATAAACGAAGCAATAAGATAAGATAAAAGAGTAAAAGGATTTTTTTAGCACTATTCCACAGACACAAGCCTTTATGTTAATTTTTTTGTGTCTTTTTTTGCCTCCTTGAAAAATGTGAAAATTTTATTTTATGAAAAAAGTTCTCGTAACTAGAAGAATGGTTTAATCCGTATAAAACTTTCAGGATATCTTCCCTTATAAAAGAAAAAATTAAACAAAAAAAATGAAAAATAAATAAAAGTTTTTTTTTGTAAAAATGCAGTTTTTATATTTTCAAATATGTCTTCACCATTTTAGTGATTTTAAACTCTTTCAAATTTTTCCGATGGATTTCGAAAGAAGACCGTAAGAAGCAGCAAAATCTGGAATGAGAATTGCCAAATATGAAATAGATCATAAACTATAGAAATTTGAAAAAATGTGATTTTTTTCAATAAATTTGTTGATTCTAATTACGACAAACAAGTGGGGCATAATTCTATCCAAAAACAACAGTTATATTTATAGTTTATATACAGTGTAAAGTATTATATAAAATGTTCATTTGTTATATACATTTTTTGTGTAAAACAAATGAATATTATATATAATACCTCATATATTTTAAAGAATATGTGATTGAAAAAGGAAGAATTATTTATCGCTAGAAGAAATTTCTTTTACAAAATACATACAATGATTGTTAGAACAGTTTCGCTGAATTTTCAATAACATTGGTAATTTAAACTTTTAAATATTCAGAAATATTTCGGTTATTTCGTTTAAAATATTTTATACCTTATTTTATCTGAAGCAGAAATTGATATATAGACAGTGATAAGTGCTATATAAATTTTATAATTACTGTTTCATTTGAGGAACTTTTTTCTTCTCTCCAAAACAAATAATATTAATAAAAATCAGTACGAGACAAGAGTTGTCAGATTTTAAAAGTCAGGTGCCCGAGGTCTATGAAGAACGATCAACGGTTGAAGGTCAGGGGTCAAAGTTGAGGTGTCCTGGTCAGGCGTCAAGGAACAAAGGTTCAGTCAATATTCAAGTTAATAATTCTTGCGATCTGCCCTAGTGATGGTTGCTGAATCGACTTAGCGAGTTCCAAATATTTCTCTTCGGAAACTGTATTGCTGCTAAATTTTTATTATTACTTAAACAGTTCTAAAATATGTTTTATTTACTAGGTAAATGTATCAAAATATATCCCCGAGGAAAAATATTGTTTGAAATGTTTTAAGGAACGATATTTTTGTATATTTTAAAGCTGTTTCTTTGAATACAGCATATCTTAATTTCCATGCTTCTTATTGAGTTAGTTATAATTAACTAAGGAGGAATTTTAAGCAACAAAAAATTGAAAGAATTGCCTACAGAAGATCATGGGATAATACCTTCATTATTTATGAATATTATGACAAAATTCGAAAATTTTATTTTCACGAAATGAAAGAACATCAGGGATGTGTGATAAAAATAAATGATTTATAAGCTACCCTAGTATTAAGTCGCATTAAAAATTAACATAAAAAGCGTTACTCACCAATAGAGGTGTCGTAGGCGTGTAGATATTCGGAAGTCATGAACTGGGAGACTAAGGAACTTTTTCCAACTGCTGAGGCTCCAAGCATTAATACTCTATAAGGCGCAGGGCCCTGGGAAGCACTACTTTCTCGTGAACTCGCCAATGAATTTGCCGCTGAATTTCTGGCAGATCCGGGATACGAAGCTGTCAAATGCTCCGTGCTACAAGAAAATTATTCTGCCATTATTAAATCATGAAATATAAATATTTATTTTTAATATTTCCGATGTTCAGTATAAACTTTCATTTTTCTACATTTCTACAAAGCGATTTCTACAAACCGATAATATGGGGTTTTTCATAAATAATATTATTGCATGTGTATCTAAACTCAATAAATCAGAAAGTTCGACTATTTTTTACTGAGAAAAACTGTATTTAGAATAAGTTAAATTAAAAATGCTTATTAAACCTGAAATCGAGAGAATTTTACTACAAATTTTGGATTCACAAATAAATATGAGTAGATTTGCCTGCAAAAAGTGAACTCCACTAAATAAAAATGAGTAATAAGTGCGTTTAAGTAGTTCATATAAACTGAATACAAATTCACGTGCATTCAAAATGAGTGAACAAAATCTTTAAACTCAAATTTTTAATTAGGAGAAACAACTATGACGAGGACACCAGTACGAACTGAATAATAGGAAAAAGTGACTAGGTTTTAAACGAGAGGTACACAACTTCTGCAATCGGTATACAAAGTACATTACGGTCACATTATTTTCACCTTGTAATCACTGCAATGACTTTGTTATTTCATAGTGCAATCACTTGCAATTATGCAATCAGTGTACACCTTTATTTTAAAGTACAAGTTTTGTAGTATTTTGATATTATAAGTAGAAATATTAACAAATAATTTTATAACAACCTGCTGCGCACTTACTTGTTATTTTTAAATAAAAAATGAGAAAACGTAGTTTTTAAATGGCGAAAAAAGTTTTGTTCACTGATAGACTGTCAATTTTTGAGGCATTGAAAATCGCATCCACTACTTTTCACTATTACCTTCGATTCTTTAAACTCTTGGTCTCTAAAGTGTATAATGATTCATTCTTTTAGTTTTCATCAAAAATATATTTCATATGTTTTTATTTCATTTATAAATTTTATTACTTCAAAAGTTTTTCTACAATTCAAGTAAACATAAATCAAATAAAATTAAAATTAAATAAATAAGAATTTTCATTACATCTTGCTATAAATTTTCATCATGATATTTCGCTAAATAAAGAATACATTATTTTTAGTAGAATTAATAAAATTAAAAATTTATTTCTAGAAGTTTGAAGCTACATTAATCATATAACTTGAAAATAATTCCTAAAAAACAAAACTTTTAAATAGATCTTCAACACGAAAATGACAGAAAAAATAAGTAGGTCTTTAGATTAAATTATATTATTTCCGTATTAACGTATTGAGGAATTTCATGTAATAAAATATAGTAACCCATTACTAATAGCATTATTACCATACCTTCAGCAAAATGTAGGTCGTAATTATGATGAATAAAATTGATTATGTAATTCACCAATGATTATGTAAATTCAAAATAATTAAATTGCACTTAAAAAATAATCTATTAAACAAACCACTAGGCTCAAAATAGAAAAACTGGTTAATTAGCAGCAACAGTGTCACACGTGTAGCATTAATTGCGTTTTGCGGCTCTCATGCAGGCAAATTTTCCATGGAACATTACCATTTTATGTCATTCATATCCATATGTATATCCCCGATCGTAACGCAGAGCATCTAAACATCAACTTAATAATAAACCGCGCGTCACTGCAATGGGGATGACGGTTTAATTCGCCTCATGGTGAATTTATCTGACAGATAAGTGAGGAACATTGTATTGCAGTGCTCAGGGTGTGTTTTCCAGTAAAATATAAATAGCAAATTCTCAGTTGATACATGGTAATTTTCAAATTGAAGGGAAACTTGAAGTCCGAGTAATATAAAATTAACTTAGAAAATTGCCTTGATTTAAAAAAAAAAAAACTAATTGTCATCCTCTAAAACATGGTCAGTTCTTTTTTTTACTTCTGGTCCTATTCACTTTAATCTAATATAAGAACGCACCTAACACCATTGCGGTACGGAGTCCCAACCTCACTTCGAACAAGGATAAAATTATTTTCTCCTTTTTTTAGACATTCACCTGAACAACGCTTAAAGTATCAAGTTCTTAAGCTTTAGATGGACATAAGTTTAATTTATACACATTTTTCATGCCAAATAAATAATATTGTAAAAACCTTAAAGTCTTTCCCTCGATTTTCGTAATTTCAGTCGTCATTACCCACGGAGAAAACTATATCGCAAGAATTGCAATATATATCGTAATTCCTCCGCTATATATCGTAATTATCACAGCCTGGTAGTGTAAAATAGTGATATCGTACATTGAAAGATTTTGCATTAACTGCTTGTCCGTTATCATATATTGTGCTTTATTTCAATACAGAGGTTTCGCGATATCATTGTGCGATATCTTTTTCTCCGTTCCGTCTGTCTTTTTTCCTAGTAAAATATTGTAGTTGCGGTTGAGTACTAAATACAAAAATGGCCTTGCGCCATCTATCAGATAACTTGCGGATGCCATCGCACAAGACACTTGGAGTCTCCGAGCCGATAAAGTCATCAACGAATTTTCGAACATCGTCCAGAGTTTTGAATCGCTTTTTTCCAAAGCGTGTTGCATTGACCGGAACAGGTGATAATCGAACAGCTCCATGACAACGTTCGACCTTATGTTGCTCGCGCGATTGATCAAATCATTTTAAGCTTGGGCTGGGAAGAGGCCCGTCCACTCAGCGCCGCCACCAAAGAAAATTCTAAAATGGAATACGCCGTATTTTTTTGCTTTTTTTTTTGCTAATTTCATGCTAAAAAAATTTTTTTTACTTTTTAAACTTCGGAGAAAAGGATGGCGGCGCTAGCAGGACGTCCACTCAGCGCCGTCACCTACGAAAACTCACTGAAAATTATTATAATGCGATAAACGATATTTTGTTGCTGTTTTTTGCTCTTCGATAATATATAATACGTTCCCTAAAAACTACCCCTAAGTCACACATACTCACTCCTCGTGATTAAAAACGTTTTAAAAGTAAAAAAACCACCTTGAACAATATAAAAATGATTTAGGACTCAAAATTAATAACATGAAACTTGCAAATTTCCCCCTCTTCATACTTTCTCGAAAAACTACCCTTCCACGTGAACCTATGCAGCGGAACATATATATGTATAAAAAAAGCATAAAAAATAATAAAACTTAGAAAACACTGTTAGTCGATATTTTTTTTCTCTTTTTTTGTTCTTCAGTATTATACAATACGTTACCCAAAAACTATCCCTAAGTCATGCATACCCTCCCCTCGTAATCAAAAACGTTTCAAAAGTTGGAAAACCACCTTGAACAATGAAAAAATGATTTAGAACTCTAAATGTATTACATTGCACTTCAAAATTTCCCTCTCCTCATACTTTTCCCGAAAAACTACCCTTCCACGTGAATCTATGCAGCAGAACATATACAGTAAGGACGTTTACTATGTAGTCATAGGGAATATAATTATATAAACTGTAGCATATAATGCAACCCGTCTTGCATTTGTATAATGCAAAAAAGTACTATGCAGGCGATTTTAATTCGGTTTCCGAATCTCCCGCGCTCGAGATCTTGCGCCGATTGGTCAAAAGTTTCGAAACTCAGAAAACGTGCGCAAAATATAAGTATAACCAAATTCTGAAACAAGGTTATGTTCCCCAGGATTCACCAAGCATTTCAAATAAATAATTAGTTACGAGTTAAAAAAAAAGTAACAGAACATTAAAATTGTTCATAAATACATTCGGGGCGTGCATTAAGTCCTTTCTTAAAAAATGGAGTTGATTTTCACTAATGTAACGGTACGTGAGTGATATTAGACGTTTGACAACCCTACCGAAAGAAATCTCTGAGTTTTCTTTAGCGAAATAGCTTGGCCCATTTGAGTCTATAAACAAAATCAATTTGAAACAAAATAGTCTCGGAGATAGTTTGAGAGATTTGGGTCCT
Source organism: Belonocnema kinseyi (assembly GCF_010883055.1). Taxonomy (NCBI): domain Eukaryota; kingdom Metazoa; phylum Arthropoda; class Insecta; order Hymenoptera; family Cynipidae; genus Belonocnema; species Belonocnema kinseyi. The sequence goes on from NC_046659.1 coordinate 54,972,974, forward strand.
TTTCAAGTCCTTTTTGGTGCTCCTTTTAAGAGTGGTGCGACGGTAACATAATGTTCCTTTTGTATTCGTCACGTACCGGGCGGGCAGAGTTATTGACAGTAGTTGGTCGTGGCTAATCCGCTCTCCCTTTTTAAAATTCTCTTCAAATTATTAACACTTTTTTTAATTCATGAATTTGCTCATTATACTTATTTATAATTATAACTTATATACTGATATACAATTTTCTAGTTGAATTCAAAAATGTTGTCTTTTTTGGCGTATCTCATTCCATTTACTAGAAACGTTCTATTAATACCAATTTTAAGCATTAAAAAAAAAGATATCTGAAGTCATCGAAACCCATAGATTCCGAATTATTATCTTTTAGGCTGTTAACTATGAAATTAAAAAAAATCTTCTAAATTTTAATCCGAAAGCTTAACAAAGTGTCCTTGATTGTCGGCTACTCTATTGAGATAGCCTCCCTGCTTGTTATTTATGATCGTATTCTTATTTCAATTTCGAAAAGGATATTTTAAAGCCTTCACACCATTTAAACGAGCTTCCTGGACCTTTAAAAATATCTACCTGAGTGCCTGCGGAGAATTTCTCTGAGATTCTTTGACCTAAAGAATTTTTAGTATATACTCAAAGATTCTTTTCGGTAGGGAAGTGTCAAAATCGTTTTGTACTTCGATCTTAATTTATTAAATGAAGTGAATATCTGCAGGTTGTACGTAATTAATTGGCGATAAAATCTGTTGTTTTACTTATTGAATAAAATATGGGAATCAAACACTTTTGACTAACTGTGACGAAAATTATAATCCGTATGATTATAAAAATTGCAACGATGAATCTGAGATTCAAATGATGAGAGGTAGGAAGCGGCGAATTATTCTTATAAGCTCCGTTTTTTCGAACAGTTTTGTGTCGAAATGTATGGAAAATATTGTAAATAAAAATACCAACGAAAAATAAATATGTAAATAAACCAGAGTTTAAAGACAACAAATTTTTAAGTATATTCGGAAAAAAAAGTGCGAAAAGTGTGGCGAGCAAGCCCATTATTTACATTTGTTGATATCTGTCGTCTTCAAAAAAATATTTAAAAATCAGGGAAAATGATATTCCAGAGCAAAATTAGTGCAAAAATCGGTGGAATAGTGCAGTGTTAGACAGCTTAAACGATGGATAAAATATAGGAAACGATCTTTAAAAGGAAAAAAAGTGATTCAGTAGAAAAGTTATTTGAGGTTATGTTTGGCAGGTATTGATATTTTCTTTCTTTGCTAACATTTGCTTACATATTGAAGCATTTTTATCGGGGTTTCGAACCTCTGCAATTTTTTGATAAAAATAAAATCTATTTAATACTTTCACTTGAGAACGCAAAACTATTATATTTATGTATTTATAACCAGTTTACATGAAAGAAGGAAAATTTGTTAGTACATTCCTTATATCAGGTCATCACTAACAAATGGCTTTTTATTGTCTAAACTTGAAAAAGAGAAGTAGAAAATATAATATTGTGTTATATTATATTTGTATGAATATTAAATATTTACTCAATCAAAGTTCTGAACGGCAAATCTTGTATAAAAGAAAATATTTATACCTGCCATACAAAACCTCAACTAACCTTTCCACTAAATCACGTTTTCTTCCTTTTATTGCTGGTTTTCTACATTTAGGACATCGTTTCAGCTGCTGAATACTGTGCTCTTCTACTGATTCGTGCACTAATTTTGCACCTGGAACATCATCTTCCGTGAGTTTCTCTGAATTTTGAAGCATTTTTTAGAAGATGACAGATGCCAACAGATGCAAATAATGGCCTTGGTCGCCGCACTCTTTGCACGTTTTTCACCGTTTTTTTAAATAGACTTAAAAATGTTCTACCTTAAAAATCTCCGTTATTTACAAATTAATTTTTTGTTGTTTTTATTAACAATATTTTCCATAAATTTCGACACGAAACTGTGTTGAAAAATACGAAAATGACGTAAAATTTCGGCATGTGCGCACTGCCGACGTCTAGAATAAAAAGCTCTATTAGAATGAGCCATGGCCATATAACGGAATTTTCAAGAGTTTCACCAATCCGTTTTTGAGTATACACCATATTACAAAACATTAATAAAGATTTCAAAATGTTTTAAAGATTCTAAAATATTTAAAAGGATTTTGAACATTTTATAAAGGCGTGTATATCAGATTTTAAGTATTTCATAACAATTTCACAAAGATTTTTAAACTTTTAAAAGATGCAAAGGATTTCAAAGATTTTTAAAATGTTACAGTTCACCAGATTTCAAAGATTTAAAAACATTTGGAAGATTTGAAAAGGTTTCAATATATTTTAGAAGATTTTTTTTACTAATTATAGATTTCAAACAATTCAATGATTTCAACGAATAAAAAAGATTTCGCGAACAAAGATTTAAGAAAAATTTCCCAAAGAAACCACGTCCCGAGAATTTTTGTGAACACATTCTAATATTGTGTTACATTGTTTTTAATTGTTTTTTCAGAATTTGGTCATACGTATAGTTTGCGCACGTCTTCTGAGTCTCGAAGTCTTTGACCAATCAGCGCAAGATCTCGAGCGTGGGAGATTTGGAAACCGAATTAAAATCGCCTATATACTACTTTTTTGCATTACACAAATGCAAGACGGGTCGCATTGTATGCTAGGGTTTATATAATTATATTCCCTATGACTACATAGTAAACGTCCTTACTGTATATGTATGAAAAAAGCACTAAAAATAATCAAGCTTAGAAGAAACTATTAGTTGATAGTTTTTTTCTCTTGTTTTGCTCTCGGATAATACTTAATACGTTACCCAAAAACTACCCCTAAGTCATACTTCCCTCCCCTCGTCATCAAAAACGTTTTAAAAGTTTGAAAACCACCTTGAAGAATGCAAAAACGATTTAGAACTCCAAATTGATTACATGGCACCTCAAAATTTCCCCCTCTTCATAATTTTCCCGAAAAGCTACCCTCCCATGTGAACGAATACAGAAGAACATATATATGTTTGAAAAAAACATAAAAAATAATACAAATTAGAAAACACTTTTAATCGATATTCTTTTGCTCTTCAATAATATATAATATGTTACCCAAATACTACCCCTAAGTTATACATACCCTTCCCCCGTCATCAAAAACGTTTTAAAAGTTGGAAAACCACCCTGAACAATGTAAAAATGATTTAGAACTCCAAATTGATTACATCTTCCAGCAGAAGATGTTCTGTTGCATACGTTCACGTGGAAGGGTAGTTTTGGGAATATTATAATGAGAGGCAAATTTTCAAGTTTCATTTGATTAATTTTGAGTCCTAAATCATTTTTATATTGTTCAAGGTGTTTTTTTTACTTTTAAAACGTTCTTAATCACGAGGAGTGAGAATGTATGATTTAGGGGTAGTCTTTTTGGAACGCATTTTATATTATCGAGGAGCAAAAAAAAGCAACAAAATATCGACTAACAGTGTTTTCTAAGTTGTATTATTTTTTATTCTTTTTTCATACATATATATGTTCTGCTGCATAGATTTACGTGGAAGGGTAGTTTTACGGGAAAGTATGAATAGGGGAAGTGGTTTTCCAACTTTTAAAACGTCTTTAATGACGAGGGGAGGGTATGTATGACTTAGGGATAGTTTTTTAATAACGTATTATATATTATCGGAGAGCAAAAAAATAGAAAAAAAAATCAACTAACAGTTTCTTCTAAGTTTGATTATTTTTAATGCTTTCTTCATACATATAAATGTTCTGCTGCATACGTTCATATGGAAGGGTAGTTTTGGGGAAATTATAAAGAGGGCGAAATTTTCAAGTTTCATTTGATTAATTTGAAGCCCTAAAACATGCTAACATTGTTGAAGGTAGTTTTCTCATTTTGAAAACGTTTTTGATTACAGGGGGTAGTTGTATAAGACTTAGAGGTAGTTTTTTGGGAAACTTAATATCTGTCATCATAGAGCAAAAAAAAAGCAAAATAATCTCCACTGTCGTTTATCGCATTATAATAATTTTTAGTGAGTTTTCGTATGTGGCGGCGCTGAGTGGACGTCCTGCTAGCCGCGCGACCCTTTTCTCCGATGTTTGAAGAGCCCCGTCGAATTATCTCCTGTTTCGGTCGATGCAACACGCTTTGAAAGATAGGCGATTCAATACTCTGGAAGATGTTCGATCACTTTATCGACTCAAAGACTTCAAGTTTTTTTCGCGATGGAATTCTTAAGTTAGTTGACAGGTGGCACAAGGTCATCGAACACAATGGACAATACGTCGATTGATCTGTTATTTTATATATTTTATAATATTAAATATTTGTTTGGAACAAAAGGTAAGATTTGAATCATACACATAATATTAAGCGTTTCGTTTAATATAAGATTCTCTAAAATTGAGCTTAAAAGATTACCTCTCTTTTTGTGAATCAGCCATAAAAACTGGAAAATGCATTTTGACAAAAAAAAACGTCATTCCCGTACGTGCGTTAAGATAGAATTATCCGAAATTTGACATCACAGTTTTTCTACGGATCTCCACGTTTCGAGACCCCCTGAATCCGAAAATCAGGTTTTTACGATAGCGTCTGTCTGTCTGTAAACACGATAATTTTCAAAAAAATGAACGGATCAAATCCATCTTTCGCGATCTTTTTGTAGGTCCTAAAAGAAAGGACGAGTTTGTTAACCAGCCATTTTTGATAAAAATTCAAAAAGTGAGCGCATTTTCAAAATTTTTGAGACCACTTTTTTCTGAAATTGAAGATTCTGTTTACGGATATTTATATTATTAAAAGAACAAACAATTTATCCTTATGACTTTTTTCGATAAAAAGAAAATTCTAAGAGTTATAGCGTTTTCAAAATGTTTAAAATCAACCGAAAATAAAAATTTTAAGCCAAAAAACGCAGGACATGAAAAAAAGACAAGAGAAGAAAGCCCTACAAGATTGTCATAAAAGATTTTTGGATTTCCTTAAAAAATCGAAAATTCAAATTTTGATTGCATAAAAAATGATGAAAAATAAAAAATTCCATTTTGTGGACAAACTATGTTATAGAATACGAAAAAAGATGATTTAACAAAAATTGTTATCCCAAAAAAGGTCTACAATTTCTTTAAGAATCACTTCTTGATAGGATGTGTACTTTTTGTTTTATTTGTGAAAAATAACATTGAAAATAAAATAATAGAATAAAAATGTGTGGAAAAACGACTAAAGTTATGAAAAAAAAGATTCAACAAAAACTGTTTACAAATGTCTGTCGGAAATCGAGCGCGCAGCACGAGTGTCGCGTTGATAATGTGTACCTTAATGCCTACAAAGATTTGAGAAACTTAATCTTTGACTATACTTAAATAAGTATACAATTCAGACTATTAAGACGCATATAAATACTGCCATCTAAAAAAGATCATTTCGATAAAGTTTTATTCAAGCATTCCAAATGCAAAGTATAAATATCCAAGCGCGAATGAGACTGTGTCCGCGAAGCGGGCAGATTTGTTGATTTAAATCTGTTATTTTTTATAAACATTAAAAGAGGCTAAACTTCATCATTTAATTATCACGCATAATTCCCGTACGGGCGTACGGTACAATAAAAGAACATACGACTGCTTATATGCGCGTGCGCGTGGATCAGCTGAGTCGGTTTCTTTACTGTTTACTAACCTCTATTTATAAATATACAGATCTCAAGAAGTGAGAAGAATAAATCAATAAGAATAGAAGATATGTGTTGCATGACTTGTGATTTATTACGTCACTTTACTTATATTCGAAAAAAATGATCTGCGATAGTTAAATATTTCATTTTTCCTAAGTGGTTCGCTTTACAGTATTCGTTTTTTAATTTTTTAAATGCTCGCGCTCTCTTTCATCAACCTCCTTGCCTCAAATCCACTTTCCGTATTTCATGTACGAATTTCATTATTATTTCTTATTCTCAAAAGTGCCTGTTTTAGACTTTTTAATTTTTAGATGTGATGAGATCAATTTCCGTTATGAAATATTTAATTCCTAATGATAATGTGATTGTCACTGCAGGTGCTAAAATTGGCCTAAAATTTGACAATGGTGCACTTGCTACTTATTAATTGATACAATATAAATTTAATAAATTTTTAACCTGTAGTATTCCAAGAATTTTTCATCACAATTAAATAGAAGCATTGCAAACAGCTGACATAATAAGTTGTGAAGGTGGCAGTTGACAACTGTTTGCAGCATTCTTATTCCATGTCATGGTAAAAAAAGTTTGAAGTTTTTCTTTGAATGCAGTTTTGTACTGTAACAAATCTTCGTTTCAGTTTCAAAATAATTACTTTATGCGCTCTCAAAAGTACATACTACACAGGCAGTATTTAAAAAATCTCATTTTAAGGTTACCGCTGTTGAGTTATTTAAGAACAAAATTTAATGTACAGATAAACATAAGGCTGTAACTACGTGTATCGGAATTTCGGCATATGCAGTCGGATTTTTTTGGTACAAAAAGCGGGACCTGTAAGATCGACTATATATACTCAAATTTCAATACAAGCAGCCCAATTTTTTCGGTACATATATAGACATTTCCTGTAGAAATAAATTACTTTTTCCAATTTTTACCAACAGACATGTAAATTTAATTAGGTGTAAGTATAAATCTTAGAATGGGTTATAAAAATAAAAGAATATACAAATTTTGTCCAGCCTCCTAGTAATTACAAGAGGATATTTTCCGGAATGTAAGGTATTTTTTCAAGCAGTCTTTTACGAATTTAAAATAATAAAATAGATAAACACAGGAGAGTTTTAAAAAATTCATTAATTCTCGACCCATCTGCACATTATTATTTTCGTTTTCAAACATTTTATGTTTTTGACAAACTGTCATTATTGCACAGAGTGCTCAGTCTTTTATATCAAGCAAGTTTTAGTGGGATGTTTGATTTTTAAATATTGGGATAATTGAATTCTGATAACCATTAGTTGCCTATACCGTAAATTCTGGAAGTTCAGTTTTATAACTCATTATTTGTTGGTTTTAATATTTCAAGAATCATAATTCCAGAAATAACTAATTAAAAGAAGTTATACTTACATACACGGAGGAAAGTAGATGTTTACAATGGTTACAGAAAACTGCAAAAAATCTACTCTAAATAACAAAAAAAATGTGTTGAAGCATATTTTCTTGTAGGTTGTTGCACTTTATTTTTAAAATACATTAACATCATGGTTTTTGACAATAATGGACATTAAAAAATGTATCGATTTTTTCTGACTTCGTGAAATTTCTCAACTTTTTGGTTGGAATTCTTTGCTGAGAACATAAAACGCACTTTAAAAAATTGCAATGAAGCTCATTATTAATTCCGCTAAAATATAATTATTTTTAGGAAAGGAGCTTTTTCTCATAAAAAATTTCAAACAAAATGTCATGACATGCTGTTTTAAGATAAAACCATATATATCTCACCCTCACGATCATTTAGCACAACACATAGAATAGAAAAGTAGGATTTATCTTACACACACGCGCGCGCGCACGCACACAGGAATTTTAAAGTAAATTTATTATTATTATTTTTTTAATTGATTTTTTATTTTATGGAATTTATGGAATCGACAAAAGTAAACAAGGATGCAAACGTAAATAAAACGATGAAATACACGTATCGTATTCGATTTTCGCTAACGGAGTAGAAAGCAAAGTGCCATAGCAATGAGAAGTGAGGAAGTGAAGCAGATCAAGTAGAATTTTGAAAGGACGTATTCCTCAGCTGGCGAAGAGGTCAGTTCAAACCTGGAAATTCATTCTTGTGCCTTTAAAAATATCGCGGACTGTGTATTTAGGTGAAAAGCTTAATAAGAAATGCAGTGCCATTCATATTCTGGCTTCTGCTACACAGCACTATGAACTTACTAACTTAAGTGTAAAAATATCCAGAGTAATAGGGAAAAGTAGATATCATTCTGATATTCTTAACAAATAAAATTACTTTGTCACTGCGTTTTATTTAATTATGCACTTGACGTAGCGAATTCAATTTGTGATGCGGAAATGTACTTGTTACGTTAATTAAGCGAAAAAGTGACGAAAGAGCTGAGGAAAGTCGGGCATAAGGAACTGCATCATCTAGATATTTGAATTCAAGAATTTAGTGAATGTATTTTATATTCTTTTTGTGTATCTACGTATACATATTTTAAATATTCAACCTTTCATGAAATAGAAAAAAACGAGACATGAACAAAGGGTTAAGCGAACAGTAGCATGTTGCATAACAAGTAGGGTTAGGCAAATCTTTGCCGCGGATAGGTTAATTTTCGCAGGTCGCGTAAGAACGCGTGTAACCCCATGAGTGATGTAAGATATTTTATTCGAATCAAGCACACTGAATGAAGCCTATAGAACCCCGTAAAAAGTCAGTGTCCAAAAGCCATTTACCGAAATGATGTTAGAAAATGCTATGAAGTGAATGTTTTTTGATAATGAATATGATCACTGACTTCTTCATTTATATTAAGGGGTGGAATTTTGGTTGCTTTTTCTATGATTCTGGGTATACGAAGATTTAAATTTATAAATTTTTGCGACATATATAATTGCTGATAATTGAAGTTTTGACAGATTTTTTTGCGGCTGATACGGTTGTAGATGAAAACATTTGTGGCAATAATTAACTGACGGTGCGGTGGCGTTTGGAACTAGTCAATTGTCGCCATGGTGTGGTGAAAGGCTATCTTAACGCTCCTGTTTCTGGTGCGTATTAAGCTCATAACAGAGTGGTTCCGAATAAAATATGATCAAAATGGAAATATACAAGATTATTTGTCTTACCATCACAGAGAAAAATAGATGTTAGCACAGACTATCTAGATATTAATAGGTAATATCTTAGCAGTTTAACTATGGGACAGAAATCTAGATAGTGAAGTAGAGCATCCGTAGATATTCAAAAGAAGATTTTAACTGACAATATCCAAGATATTAAAGGGCAGAATCTAAGATATTCAAGAAATATTTTATAATTGTGCAAAAATTACCTGTAAAGCATGCCATTTTCTGTAAAATGCAAAAGCATGTTAATATCGTAGTCCTCTGTTTTCGAAAATCCGAATCCTCAAGCATTCGGCTTTTTGCATGATTATGCGATTTTTGTGTTAAACAGATAACACACTGTTCAAGGCTAATATGAAGGATGCCTGTAGCTGCGTCCTCATTTTCTTGAGAAAATTATAACATATCCAAAAACATTTAATCCATTTTCCACCAAAACTTATAATACATTAGATATCCGAAAAACCACAATAAACACGATGAAAGCTCAAGATACAGACAAAATCTTTTGTCGCCACGCCACGCGTCAGCGACCTTGCTCCGATAAAATTTAGCTTTTTTAATATCTTAGATATTAACTGTTAATATCACATATTTTATACTTTCAACATAAACAGATATTGCCCTTTAATATTTTGGATATTGAATAGAAGATATTAGATAGTATACCGTAATATCTATATATTATGGTTAAATATCAAAGTTTTTAATATCTGCTTATCAACATCTATTTTTCTCCGTGCTCTAACCCCAAAACGAAAAGGACGGAAAATGAAGGAAGAAGTCACCTATGATTTAAAACCTCAGGCATGGACAGATTAGGAATTAGGAAAATTCAATTGAAAGAAGCTAAAGCTAAGACTAAGGAAGCTGAAAAGCAAGAACGAAAGCGGCGAAATGAAATTCCAGAAAAAGCCCAAGAAGATAGAAACAGAAATAGGTTAGAAACCAAAGAGACTAAGAACTAAAAAAAATCAATCTTCGAATATTAACGATCTTATTGATGCTGCTAAAGGAGTTACTTGAAAAGGGAATTTAAAATCCAAATACACTAAGAATAAACAAAACCAATTTTCTAAAAATACCGATTCTAATAATTCTCCTGAAGCAGTGAAAAGAAGGCGAGGAATTAATGGTATCTTAGTGATACCATTAAAGTTCAGTTCAATCTGATTCCTTCACGATTTCCTCTTTCTATGATTGGGATGCCAATAATTGGACCCACCCCTGTCAAGAATTGCATTTTTAGGCTAACGAGCTAATTTTGATTATTTTTTTTAGTTTCAAATATATATTGAGGTAAATAAACCTTAGAATTTGATACCTTATTACATAAGCACTGTATATATTAGTATTACATTTATCACACACAATTTTTTACATTAATTTCTTTCTCAAAGCCTGAAGTTCGCCTTAACCTCCCGAAAATTGGGTACATTAACCTATGCGGCTAAATTCTCCTGCATAAATCGAGCGATTTGTTATGGCAATCTTCAGTACGAAAAACTCACTGGACAATTAACTTTTTTCATATCACAAAAAGACTTTAAATTCTAGTTTGTATTATTATAAACAAATTTTATAAATAAATACACAGTTTTAGTAATCTTCAAAAGGTTCAGGTAGTATTATTGTTTAAAAATACATTTCATTTGGCTTCCTAGAGATGCTTCAGTAAATACATGGTCATTTCACAACATATGTCATTGCTATAAAAAACTAATTAACAAATGTGCGATTGCAGTAATTTTTAAAAGTTTTATGTAATTTTTTAAAAAATTTACTTTATTTACCTAACTCGTGATATTTTATAACAGTAAATTGTCATTTTATGAAAAACATTATTCTTATAAACAAATTGCGTTAGTAAATTCACAGTTTAAGCATGTTTAAAATTTGAAGATAGCTTATTTATAACTTATTGCAATAAGAATTAATTTGTCCTGAATGTAGAAAGAAGTGCAAAGTACTTGTAAATTGAACCCGGAATTAAATTTTGAAAATTTCTACCTAATTTTTCAACGCAGTGTTGGGATGGCAAATGATCTCGCTGAAACGGGATCTTGGAATAGCATAGCTCACGTAAATGAAAAAATTTGAAAAAGTTCTTTTGGCCCGAAATATCTCCTAGTTTTTTAATCTGAATTAGTACTTTATTACTAATTCACAGTTGACAAACTACCAATACCATTAATAAGGTTTACTAATGGTACTTCGTAAGATTTACTAATTCTAAGTAAAGTAGTGGTTTCTACTGTAAATTAATAGAAAACTGCTCATTCGAAGCATATTTTCTCACTAAGGGCAGTTAGTAAGTGAATTAACACTAATTTGTTAATGGAAAGCTACTAATTAAAATTTATAGAATACATTGAACTATAATTTAATTAAATTTCATTAAATTCAGAAGACTACTTGAAAATCCCGATATATTTCTCATGGTTACTGACTCTAAACATGATGGAAAATGTGCAAGTTTTTACTTTCAAATTTTATTGCCGTAACTTGAAATAATAATTCATAATAATTTCATTTGTCATGAAATATGAGAAGACAATAGGAACAAGTTCAACGAGTAGTTATTAGACTCTAGGTCGAATGTCAAAATGGCTTAAAGTTATGGCTTCAAGGATCCGTGATTCCTAACACAGGTCGCAGTAATTTCTGCCGATGTCTGAATGTGGAGCTGCAGGCTAATACAAACTGTTGACTCAGCATAAAACGTTATTGCCAAGCGGGAAATAAGATACCATTATGACCAGTATGGTCGTGTTCAATATCCCTAGGAGATATTTTGAGGCTTATTTATTCGATATACACATCTTTAAAAAATAAGTATAATATTTTAGGACTCAATTCAGGTACCAAAATGAGGTTCGGAAAGACAGACTGGTACTAATCAGTACTGAACAGATTCCTTGCAGTCTTGCAATTTAAAGTATGAGTTATCTTATTAAAAATATAGGAAACCTTAGGTTCATTATATAAGATATGAAAAAAAATATTACGTAGAAAAAGGAATGGTAGTTTTTACAGTGCAAAGTCTTCTCTTTTGTTATATTTTTTTTCCCTTGAGTACGGGTCTTAAAATCGATCTTATACCTACTTTCTTTACCTCAATATTGCCATCGACCAATCGACACGTTATCGAAAGCTGCATCAGGGCTTTTGAAAATAGACTCTGTTATTATTCTATCCAGGCGAAGGTCATTTATTAGATTTTTAGACAAAAATTCATAGGTGGAAAATCAATTTTGAATAAATTATTTGATGAATTATGAACAAGTGATCGGCTATTAAGTTGCTATATTGGGCATAATTGCAATAGACTTGGACCTACCAACATGGTCAAATTTAAATCAAGATTGGTATTTTTTGATTATGGACATTAGCGAATAGCGCCGCAGGCCAACAGTTGAAAAATTTCTTGATTGAAATCACAGTAAATCCTAGAGATATTTTTGATCTTAAGTTGGATGAAAACGTTCCAAATAATTAAAAACTAAAATTATCCGACAGCGGATAAGTTTCAACTGGAGGTAGATAACAATTATACAAAGTCTGATAATTTTACTTTTCGAATGTATAACATGTTTTTATCATTGACCAGGTCCGTCACGTCGAATTAGTTGGGGGCTGGTGAGTTGAATCGACTTACCCTAGTCGGTGTCTACCCCGCAAATTAAAGCTAAATAATATAGCTGTCTAATGTAACAGGGTTAGAATTGAAACATTTTTTATTTTATTTTCAACTTTCAGTTTAAAAATTATAAAAATTGATGAAAATTGTATAGCATTGTTTGTGCTAAACAAGTTTTAAAAAGTACTTAAAAAATGCATATTTTCATAAAAAATGTCTCTATCGAATTGGAAAACCAAATTAATGGGTTTTTGAGATCGATAATAATGAATCCGTTATCAGAATGTCTAAATTCCAAATTTCGGATTCAAAATGGTGGCCGTGTACTCTTGATTTTAGAAAAAAATGTTTCAATTGAATTGAAAAAACCATATTTGGGGTTTTTTAGAATCGCTAAACATAAAATTACTTGTTCAATGTTTTTCTCATCCAAAAACTATAATCTGAAGACTTCTAAATGCCTGGACATTTTTTACACTCGTTAAAGTAACAGCTTGGTGAGGGATCCTTGCATAAAACAAAATTCGGTCAATCTTTCTAATCCTTAAGATTATTTTTTGAAATCTTTTTTAGATTAATGGAGTCAATCACTGTCTTGATTTTCTAGTAGCCATATTGAAGCCGCCATTTTGCATTTCGAAATTCTGATATCGCATTTCTTATCAGTGACCCAAAAACCCCGGAGTATGGTTTTTCAATTCAACTAGAGCATTTTTTACAAAATCAATAGCACAAGGCCGTCATTTTTAATCCGTCATTTTGCATTTTGAAATTATGATATCGGATTCGTTATCAACGAGCCCAAAACTCCCCGAGTATGGTTTTTCAGTTCAACTAAAGCATTTTTTTAAATCAAAAGTACACAGCCGCCATTTTAAATCCGGCATTTTGAATTTTGGAATTCTGATATCGGATTCGTTATGAGCGATACTAAAAACCCCGAGTACGTTTTTTCAATTGAATTGAAACATTTTTGATAATATCAAGAGTAAACGGCCGCCATTTTGAATCCGCCATTTTCAGTTTTGCAATTCAGATATCGGATTCGTTATCAACGATCCCGAAAACCCTCGAGTATGGTTTTCAATTCAATGAAAGCATTGTTTTCTGAAATCATGAGTACACGGCGCTATTTTGAGTCGGCTAGTTTGCATATTGAAATTCTGATATCGCATTCGTTATTAGCGACCCCAAAAGCTCCGAGCATAGTTTTTTAATTCAATTGAAGTTTTTTTTCTAAAATTAAGAGTACAAGGCCGCCATTTTGAATCCGCCATTTTTAATTTTGGAATACTGTTATCGAATTCGTTATCAGCGATGCTAAAAACCCTCGAATATAGTTTTTCAATTTAATTGAAGCATTTATTATAAAATCAAGAGTACACGGCCTTTATTTTAAATCCGTCATTTTGAATTTTGAATTTATGGAGGAATATTCGAAATGGGTAAACATTGAATACACCATTTTGAATTTTTAAAAATGCCACATTTTTGTGTGTGTTTTAAAAGAATTATAACAAGCGTTGTGCTAATTAAATTTTACTAATCACTAGTGAAAATGTACTAAACAAATATGAGTAAAGATTAATCACTAAATTTTACATTAGCATTTTACTAGTGAAATAGTAAAAAAATCACAAGTTTATATTGACAAATAGTGGTTCATTACAAATTTCGGATAATAATCAATTAGTGTACTTATTTTCTTGTGAACGTAAATAAAGCAAAGTAAAATAGATTATGTGTGTAAATAATTCTCATTTTTCCATTTTTAAGGTGATGTAGTCTACAAGTATCACAATATTGTTGTTTTATTGATTTAATGAAGTTGGAAGTGTCTTCATCGATATTTCATGCAAATCATAATTGAATAAATAATAAGGGGCAAAATAAAAACAAAATATTTACCTTCAAAGCATGGAACAACGTGTATTTAAATTTTTTTTTAATTTCGTACCGAAAGTGAGGACTCTGGAGAAAAAAGTTTTGTATGACTTTAAAAATTAAAATGATATTAGCAAACCTATATTATAAAAAACCTAATTTTTCTTTAAAAAATGTAACGCTTACAATAGTTTTTCTAATTACATGTTTTCTTACCATCGATTATTAACAATTCTTTAAAATTGGTTGACTTATAATAAGTAAGGTTTTCAGGAAAACAATTACCTACATCTTTACCGTTTTTAATTTTTAAAATAATTTAATGATCTTCAAATATACTTATTTGTTTAACAAATATTTCCTTATTAAAAAATCGTTTTTAGAATTTCAGCCACAGAAAAATTTCATTTAAAAATTGAAAACAGCAGAGTTGTAGATAATATTTTCCCAGAAAAAGAAACATCATTTATTAAAATGCAACTATTTTTCAAAAATGAAAAGAAGCTGCAGTAAGAAAAACGTCAGATGTAAAAAATCATTGTTAAAATCAATGTTTCTTGCAATTTAAAAAAAGTTAATTTAAAAGAATGTTTTTATGTGCAATTATTTCACTAGTAATATTATTTTGATATTGAAAATAATAAATAACTATTTATCAGAGATATGATTTTTTTGCACAACTACTATAATTAGATGAACAACAAGACAACAATAAAATGTTAGGTAGCAGTCATTCAATGTGTCTTAATGCTCAATAGTTGGATTTTTGTAATTACCTAAAACATGGCAGGCATTTAGAAGAATGAATGAGTATTATTCGGAATGCCTCAATAAATCAGGCTTCGTGTACAGTTTTATGTCACATACAATTTAATACGTAAGTTATGTACAATTTCAAAGTAATAATTAACGAAGGTTCTAATGCTCGAGCAGAGATAGTATAACATATCAGTTATAGATAGTTTAGAAATCACTTGTGTAATCCTAGTACTGTAGTGTATAAGCATATCTACCATGAAACTTGTACTACATCATTTCTATTGCCTCCAATGCCTGAGGTAATATTTTGATTTGCATGCGATAATATCATTTGGGAAATTATGTTATATTCTACTAGTTCAAATGATATGTCCTTGTTCAACTAGAGGCAACACAACGTGAAAGATCTCAAGACATTTCTTTTTGAGTTAGAGACAGCAGATAATTTAAAAATATTTCGACAACAAACTACTTAATATACATTATACGCTTAAAATCAATTTTTAAACTACAGAACTAAAAATATAAATAAAATTGAAAAATCAAAGATTCTAAAAGGGGCATTACTGCTAAGTCATAAAATGTTTCATAATCTGGTATGAAAGTGGTTAACTTTGAATGTGAAGGGACAGCTAGCTGGGTAACAATAAAAATTAGCCTTCCTCCATGGAAGTTTTCCTCTGTCTTTTTTTGTAACAATCGTAACATACGATCCAAATTTCCATAGCGATTGGGGTGAAGCTGAAGTTTATCTTCTTCGACGTATCTCCAGTGCAATCGATGCTATGCTGATGTGGACAATTCTCTAAGGTCCAACACGTGTGTCTACGTCACCCCAACTCCACACGTAAACTCACGCGTTCGATCTAGAGCGATAATCCAATATTTCCGGATCAATTTGTACTTTCCGGCAAGTTGATTTTTCCAGCTGAAGAGTTCTTCTTTCGAGTGAAATTCTCATCTTGGCAGCTAGGCCGAGAGTCTAAAAGAATCTTGTTCTTTCTTAAGTATATTATTCATCTTCGTTTGATAAGGTTCGCTTGCTATGAGAATCTGAATTAGATAAAAGTTTCTGATTAAGGGCAAGTAGTATTCTCAGATCTATAATGACATAAAGAATGCTCAATGCATTTTTATTCTGCCTTCTTATTTTTAACGAAATAAAGTATCGGATTAAAATTTTTGTAAAACGGAAGAAAATATATCATATTCTGTCAGGTTCGTTGAAATTTCATAGTTTCAAAGAAAAACTTGTTCTTTGCATTTTTTTCACAAGATCCTCAGTAAAGGATGATGGTACTTCTGTCTTCTTGCGCAACATCTATAAGATGATTATTAAACTGTTTTTTATGAAAGCTTTTCTTTAAAAAATATTAAACTAAATAGAATACAACGGTTGAGTTGATGTATTTTTTTATATTTTCAATAAATTAATCGCTATATTTGATTTAGTTTAAAAATAAGGAAACAGAACAAACACATTGAAAGTTCCCTTTGTCGTGATTTGAAGTTATGAAGTACCATTTGTTCTTACACATAGATACGATCAGAATATTTCCTAGAAATTATTAAAAAATAACTAACTTTCTTACTGAACTAAATTATTAACAATTTTACTATGAATTAGGCACTTTTTAAGTGGGTAAGCCTTTACTTTTCACTAATTTCGATTATTACACTTTTATAATATATTCGTGCAATAAAAAACTATATAAGATGAGAAAATTTAATATAGACATACATTTAAATTTTCACCTCGATTCTTAAATGACTACTCCTGCTACGATATAGGCGACTTCAAAAGATTTGAAAATTAAATTAATGAAACTGCGTCTCTGAAGCTTAAAAATACATATTTTTGAAACACATTATCAAACATAAAAATACTAAGATAAATAGAGTTTTACATTTGAGAGAATTCATACCAAAAATATCAAAGCCTCCTTTCTTACGAGACCTATTTTTATTGGCTCAAAAATGCTATACATTAAAGGTCCGTAGCCAGCCGAGTAAAATGATTGGTCAAAAATAAATTGTAAACTAAAAAATCGGAAAATTAAAATTTAATTATATATTCTGAAAGTATTTAAATAATTGGCAGGAAGCAAAAAAATAAGTTTATAGCAGAAAATGAGCTGAACAATTTTCTAAAATTTTTCGAATTTTATCAAATTTCTTACAAAATTAATTCTAATCTTTTAAAATGTACAAAAATGTATTCAAATCCTATAATTTTTGGAAATTAATTAAAAGTTTCTGAAAGTGTGAATATTATAAAATCTCAGGAAATCATTGAAAATCGTAAATCAGTTATTAAAATCCAGAATAAGATTTTTTCTTTGAAATATTACATAGATACATAAAAGGGAAAGTCCATGTTGGATTCACAAAAGTCAAAAACTCATATCTGGGATTTTTTTAAAACTTGTGCAACTTGTTACACATACAAAAAGATAAAAATATATCATTTCTTTTATTTTTCAAAGTTCTCCATGAAAAAATGAAAAATTTTATAATAATTTGTAACTTTTATCTTAGATTTAATCTAATGAATTGAAACTACGCATTTTGGTGTCGAATTTACCGGGGAATCCGAATTTTAATGCTCAATCTCCCCGAAATTATGGTCATACATCGTGAACCTCAATCAACATGTACCTAAAAAGCCATTACTATCACTTTCACAGTGGAATATTTTTCTGGCATAATACTAACAAAAATGTTGTAGAACTATAATAGTCAATTCTACAAAGGTTCCTATATTCCTTTAGTGCAAAAGGTGATTGATAAATGAGCGGCTGAAAGTAAAAACGGGACATATAAAATTTGGGAGTAAAAATGGAACCAAAATTTTTCGGAGTAAAAAGGGAACAAACAAATCTTCCGAGTAAAATCGGAACAAAATTTCTTTCCGGTAAAAATGCGACATACTGATTCTCCGAGTAAAAACGGAACAAACGAGCGCGCGTTGGAGGGAGGGGATAAATTACAATCATTCAAAGCGAAAATACAATAATGTGCATTTTACAACAACTCGTATAAGCAAACGTACGACCGAGCTCCCTAAACCATAGATTTTTTATTTCATCGTTTCCGATTTTCATATTATTTCGCTGTTTTTGTCTTCGAATATTTCTTTATCTGAAACCGGTCAACAGGACTATCTTTATATGTATGCATACATACAACAGACAAAAAACAATACAAAAAAACGTGTTTTCTCCCTAAAAAATGGCATGCATATCTTGCATTACAAGAGTTTCAATTTGTTTTATCAAAAAAGAAAATTCGACTAAAAGAAAAGCTTGCAATGAGACTCATTGACTTTGAAATTCAATACCTTATCCAAGAAGGTTTTTTTATACTCCAAAAATCACTCTTAATACTCTAAATGAGCTTTTTGCGACATACGACATTGTGTAAGAGATTCGAAAATATACAATTTTCTCTATCTTCCCCATAAAAAGGCATAATTTAGGGATAAGTAGTTGTTTAAATGATTCCTAAATCCCAATTGTTTTCAAATAAAAATATTGAGTAAAAAAAGTATCAACTTTTCAACAAGAAAAAAAGTTACTCTCAACGTTCGTTAATTGGGTCATCAATTCCAGGAAAATGTCAATTTTAATTATTTATCAGGGAAAAAAATGAAACATGTAAGATTTGTTTTAACACTTTTCAAATATGTTCAATAAAAAATATTACTTATAATTTTCATAAACGGCATCAGTCGTTCGAAAAATAATACATTTTCAGGATTGACAGGAGAAAAAATTTTCTAATACAATAATAATTGTTTAAAAAACTGAAAATGAGATTTAAAATAATTCAAAGCTTTAATTTCACCGTATAATAATCATTAATGCTGAAAAAGTTGTTCAAAAGTCGTCTTTGTCATCCTCAGAAATCACCCAGGGAGGGGCTCATTATTGATTTGCCCCGTCTGAAATCGAATGAATAAATTCATCAGATAGTTTGAATTTTTCCAAAAAATCTACCTAGAATCTTTGTGAAGTAATTGACGTCTTTGTGAAATCTTTTTAATCCATATCTTTAGGAAATCATTGAAATCTTTTTCGAATATTTAAAATATTTGGATATATTTGTGAAATATTTGGAAATATTTGTGAAACTGTTGAAATATTTGAGAAATCATTGAAACCTGTAAAATCTTTTAAATCTATCCGAAATCTTTGCGAAACATTTAAAATCTTTGTTATTTCTTTGGGAAATCCTTGAAATCTTTGTGAAATCATTAAGAATCTTTGCGAAATCATTCTTTTTTTTTAAAGTCATTGAAGTCTTTGTTAAACCTTTTGAATCTATTCGAAATCTTTACGAAATATTTGAGACCTTTGTGAAATCTTCGAAATCTTTATAATTTTATTGCAATATGTATAAAATATTTAGAATATTTTTTCAAATATTTGTTATACTTTTGAAATTGTACAAATCTTTCGAAAATGGTTTAAGTCTTTGTGAAATCTTTTTAATCTATCCGAAAGCTTTGTGAAATATTTGAAAATTTTGTGAAATTTTTAGAAAATCATTGAAAACTTTATACAATATTAACAATATTTATAAGCTATTTGATAATATTTGTTAAATTGTTTAAATCTGAACGACGTTTTTTAAGTCTTTCAGAAATAATTGAAATATTTGAGAAGTCTTCCCGGAATATTCAGAAATATTTTAAATATATTTTTTAATCATTTGTATACTCTTGAAATTTTTGTGGAATCATTGAGAAATCATGTATGCCTTTCTGAAATCTTTTAAAGCTATCCGAAATCTTTCAAATTTTTTGAAGTATTTTGTAATATTTGTAAAAATAATTGAAATCTTGATGAAATATTTACAAAATATTTAAAATCTTTGGAAAATCATTGAAATCCTTTGAAAATTTTTCGAAGTACTTGGTAAATTTTTTAAATTGTTGAAATCTTTGCGAAATTATTGAAGTCTGCAAAATCCTTTAAATCTACCCGAAATCTTTTAAATCTTTGTTATTGCTTTCGGAAAACATTGAAATCTTTTCAAAATCGTTGAAAATCTTTGCGAAATCATTTTTTGTTCAAAGTCATTGACGTCTTTGTCAAATTTTTTTTAATCTGTCTAAAATATTTACAAAATATTTGAGATCTCTGTAAAAAATATTTTTAAACTATTCGAAACCTTTGCAAAATTTTTGTATAGTCTAGAAAATCATTTTTTGTGAAATCATTGGGGAATCACTTATGCCTTTGTGAAATTTTTTAAATCTATCCGCAATCTTTGCGGAATGTTTGAAATATCTTTGAAATATTTGGTAATATATGTAAAAATGATTGAAATCTCTATGGAATCTTTGCACAGTGTTAAAAATCTTTACCAAATCTTTGAAAAATCATTAAAATCCTTTGAAAATATTTTCGAAGTACTTGATATATTTTTGAAATTGTTGAAATCTTTGCGAAATCATTGAAGTCTTTGTGAAATCTTTCTGATATCTTTGAAAATCTTTGAAATATTTTTGAAACTTTTGTGAGATTATTAAAATCTTTGTGAAATCATTGGGAGATCATTTTTTTTTATATTTAAAAAAATGATTGTAATCTTTGTTAAATCTTTGCAAAACCGTTGAAATCTTGTTAATCTATCCGACATTTTTTCAAGATATTTAAAATCTTTACGAAATCTTTGAAATATTTGGGAAATCATTAAAAGTCTTTGAAAATATTTTTGAATTATTTGTGAAATTTTTAAAATCTTTGTTACATTCTTGGCAATTAATTCGTGCATTTACGAAATCTTTCAAATGTATCGAAAATCTTTGTTAATTTTTTGCGAAATATTTTTAATATTTTGAAATGACATTTAGATATATCTGAAATCTTAGCGAGATTCTTTTAACCGTTGGAAAATCATTCTAATATTTGCGAAATATTTCTGAAATCTTTAAGAAATATTTAAAATGTTTAAAAAATATTTTTGAAATTATTTAATTCTTTGTAAAATCTTTCAAATCTATTTAAAATCTGTGAGAATTGTTTGAAAAGTTTGATATCTATGGGAAATCATTGAAATCTTTCTGTAATCTTTGGAAATCTTTGGAATTTCATAAATACTTCTGAAATATTTGTTAATATTTGTGAAATTATTGTAATCTTTGGGAAATCACTGATTTCTTTGTAAAATCTTTTAAACCTATCCAAAATATTTGAAAATTTTGTGAAATCTTTGAAACCTTTAAGAAATCAATGGAATCTTAGTCAAATCTTTTTGAAATCCTTACAAATCTTTGCGAAATATTTGGTAACATTTTT
>NC_046659.1:54994513-54996815 GCF_010883055.1 Belonocnema kinseyi
CTATAATTGTAATCTCTTAGGTAGATTGACACACTTTGTATTTCATATTTCAAACTCTGGTCACGAAAATGTATAATTATAGAAATATGATGAAATGCAGGTGCTGAACATTGTTATCAAATATGGATGAACTGTTTTCATCAAATATGAAATTATAGTAAATTTTTGATTGATATAATTATCAATTATTTTAGAGAATTATCTCTTCTTATTGGCAACTTATAAACACCATTAAAAGGAGTAAGAAATTATTAGAAAATTGTATATTCAAGATGTTAAACAATTCACTCACTTTCAGAAGTACATATTTTTCCACGGAATTTTTAAATCGACTAAAAGATAGGCTGATTTTAATTGTAAATGTAATTTCTCTTAAAAATCATATGTATTATATTATGTTATATTATAAGTTTTGTGGTTTAATTCCTAATAGAGTGAAGATGGAATAGTGTCTTTTTTTCAAAAAAAATATTAATCATATGTATTTTTGGTATATAATTATTTCTTTGTTCCTAATTTTGATTTAATTTATGCACGTTGAACGTCAACCTACTTTAACCGAAAGGTTCTGAATATTAGATAATATTTATTGCGTGTTTGCTTTATGATTCCTTATAAGTATTTTTGAGAACAAACAATCGTAATACAACATTTATTTCTAAATTTTAATTTTTTATATTTTGAATTAAGTACGCGACCATTGTTTAATTACAGCATGTGAAAACCCAGTGAGTAAAATAATGTTTCAACAACTTTTTCTGATTAAGGGTCTTTTTAAATATATACATGTACATCTTTTAAAAAATAATATAAGCTATCTATCGGTACCAGCAGATTGTTCTACTTATCAAACAAAACTTAAGTATAACTATATTCACATATTAGATGCTCCTTATGACAAGTGGCGCATAATGCACCATTGTAGATCACGCTTCCATTATATTTTGATTTGTAAATAGCTTCACAACTTATGGCATGAATACTCCGTGTTCTTACATTTATGAAAATTTTAATTCTAAAAATTAAAGATATAATTGATTTCGCACAGACGGTCACAATCAATAAATTTTAAAAGCTATCTCAGTAGTTCAGAAATTCAGATTGCTCAAGCAAAGAAACTGTTTTTATAAAACAGCAATTTCTCACATTGTCAGAATGTAAATTTTTCAAAATCTCTATGAAGGAGATAATAATTTTTAAAAAGCTCTGTAAAAAAGTCAATTTTTCTCATGCAGTGATCAGTTTGAAACATAATCTCATAATCATTTTTATTACGATTTTGTAAACAAAAATGTCAATGGTGTTATTTGAGCGGCTGAAAGTAAAAACGGGACATATAAAATTTGGGAGTAAAGATGGAACATAAATTTTTCGGAGTAAAAAGGGAACAAACAAATCTTCCGAGTAAAAACGGAACAAAATTTCTTCCGGGTAAAAATGCGACATACTGATTCTCCGAGTAAAAACGAAACAAACGAGCGCGCGGCTGGAGGGAGGGGATGTACGCACAACTGTTAGGTGGGGGAAGAGGCTCGAACCGTGCTCGCCTTTGTATTATCATTTGATCAAGACTCAAGAGTCCCATATCAAAAACAATAACAAAAAAGCAAAATAAAATACTTTACAAAAATAAATGATAACCGCTATTCTGATTACAAATTTAATTAATCTAATTATTACTTTTGATGGAAAAAATCGACATTTTTACTAACTGAAAATCAAAGTTTTTTGGAAATATAAATTACAATTACTCAAAGCGAAATATGAACAAAACTGTGTAATGATAAAAAAATATGCGTTGCGTAGTTCAGCAAAGGATAAAAATGATGAGCAATGTAAACAAATGTTTTATAAATCAATTTTGCTGCCTGACAGTCTTTTTGAACTTGCGTTAGAAAGAGTAGCATAGCATTATTTAATTTAGAAAAACCTCGAGCTGTAAAGTTACTCCGTATCATAAAAAGGAGCTGTCTTAAGATGCGTAAATAGAATGTGTATTTTGCAACAACTCGTATGAGCAAACGTACATTGCAAACGTACAATATTAACCATAGATTTTTTATTTCATAATTTCCGATTTTCATATTATTTCGTTATTTTGGTCTTCGAATATTTCTTTATCTAAAACCGGTCAAAAGGACTCATATCAAATATGCATACACGTAAAAAATTAGTCCGTGTAAGCGACAAGCACACTACGAGTTTGTTTCAACAATTAAAAAATATGTTAAATTACAAATTTGACTGTTCATCTTCATGAACGGTATCATTTATTAGAAAAATAATGCATCTTCAGGATTGA
>NC_046659.1:54996915-55007875 GCF_010883055.1 Belonocnema kinseyi
AAATGATATTAAAAATAATTTTTCCATAGTTTCATATAAAACACGAAATGACATCGAACGACATTGACTGTAAGCTTCATCAAGCGACTGAAACAGGTATGGTGTATTTTCCTGTACGATTTTAACATCGAGTATATTCCAGTTAAATATAAAAATATACATTTAAGTCTAATATCTCGAAAAGATAGCATATGTCATATATATGTTTAGCAATATCTTCTTAAATGAATGTCTCATAAAAATGCCAACACAAATTTTGATGACATGTTTTGTGAAATTACTTTTATACATTTTGAGAAGAAAATAATCAATCAATAAACAATAAGCCATTATTTTTAACAAGTAGAATGTCTTTCCCTGCAGGGGAAATAGAAAATAAGGGAGCATTTAGAATATTAAGGAACTTCTAGAAGGCCTCCGTAAGTCCATAACCTGGGGCCGATCCTCATCAGCATTGGGAAGTTTCGTTCCGCCCTACCTTCAAAGTTTTTGAGCCATTGTAACTTGAACCTTTAGAATATTCTGCTATACATAAGATTTTTCTGAAAGTTAGAGCTAAGTAATATAAGGGTATATCCGTAGGGTATAAATATAATAGAAAATAATTTTTTAACTTTTTTGAAAAGTATCTCAGATTTTTCAATTTCACTTTAAACTTTTGAAGGCTTAATGGAAAATTACTGAACATAATAATACAAAGCTCTTAAAATTATATTTTAAAATATAGAAGTTTAGAAATAATAATTTGCATATTTATACTAAATTATCAGTACTTGTAAAATAGCTTCTTTTGACAACTTTTCGAATTGGAGTCCCAAAAAGAATATTTGATGAAAATATGTTTGGAGAATAAATGACTCATTCATTTCTCTTTCGGAAGAGATTCCATTATTATTTATAAATGAACCTCTTTTGAAAATCCTTTTGACTCGGGTTTTCAGGCAAACTTCTCGCATGTTAAAAGTTCGTTTATGTTGCCTCTGAGCAAAGTGCATTCCCGAATAAATTATTTTGATGGAAGTATATTGTATTATTTTACGATGTGTGTGTGTGTCGTTACATGACAAAATATCATTTACAAGTGTAAACTCATTACGTATAATCAAAATTCAGTAGTTAAAAACATTGGGTGCAGTTTCGAGGAGCTGAATTCTCTGATTTCATTTAAACTCCGTATACTTACGTACTTTGTTGCGCTGATTACGAATTTGATAGTGAAAATTGGCGATTAGGCCATCTACATAGTGAAAACATGAATAACCCATGAATGTCATAGTTTCGTTTATCTAAGCCAATATGCAAAATTTCGCAAAATGTTCTTTACAAAAATTGTAGCTCTCGTTGAGGTACATATTTTTTGTTTGGAATATTTTTTTCTGCGAGTGATACTATGCATTACCATATCAACAGGTCCTAAGTGGCGACAAGAGTAATTAGACACCTCTGTGACTAATTACAGAAATAATGCTAGTCAAATCCCTCCCAATTCCCCTTACCCATTTCCAGCTTCTCGTGGGAAGCGGGAAGGCACCTCTGTGACTAGTCAGAAAAATAATGTTAGTCAAACCCCTACTCCTTTCAAAACTCCCGTAGGGCGCGGGAAGGCACCCCTCTGACTAGTCACAAAAATAATGTGGGTTGAACCCTTACGCATTTTCCAGGTTCCGTGGGGGGGGGGAGGCACCTCTGTGACTGGCTACAGAAATAATGTCGGTCAAATTCTTCTGTCTTTCCAATGTCCCGTGGGGGCAGGAAGGCGCCCTTCTGACTGGTCACAGAAATAATGTTGGTCGCACCCTTACCCCTTTCCCAGATACAGTAGGGGGTGTGAAGGCAAATTTGTGACTGTCTACAGAAATAATGTTGGGCATACCCCTATCGCTTTAGAACGTCTTGTGGTGGGCGGCAAAGTACCCTTGTGACTGGTTACAGATATAATATTGGTCAAACACCTACTTGTAAACTCGATCTTCTTTTTTCCTTGTTTCTCCATTGGTTTAGGCTTGGCGCCTAATCAGGCTCTTCACCGCGGAAAGGTTGGAGTACTTTGAAGAGCATACTTTATTGTCTTTTTTTATATTTTGTAATTTTTTCATTGATCTGATTTTCTTTAGTTATATAATTTTACTATTATATAATATATTTCAATTTATTTTAATTCAAAATGCTGTTTAAAATCAGTGGCCAGGGTAACAGACTTTAATATTCGCGATTAGTTCCTTAAATGGACCAGCGCCTATTTTCTTGAGCCGTCGTCGCCACAGAAATTGACAGAGATGGTCTGCGAGATTTCTGTTGTGTACTTCTCCTCGTGAGAGAAATCGTCGCATCCACCGCCAAGAGGACACGACGTTTTGACTGTGCGCTCCAGTATCGCGATTCACGAACTCTTGGGAATGATTCACAGTTTTGTAGACGGAACCATGATCTTCGGGGTTAATATAACCCTTCTAACAATCGGTGTGGATCTTTGTTCTTTCCGCTACGTGCTTTTTTGATTAATTCTATTTAAGTAGACTGATCTCTCTTATTTTCGGGACAGATTTCCAAAAGATATCTGTAGGAATGTCCTCTGTGGATCATTCCAAGGATCGATGATCCTTCCACTATACGGCCTTGCTCGTATTTTCGACAGCCGATCTTGCACTCATCTATTTCGACTACTTCACCGATACCTCCGATGCGACCTTCCTCTTTGAATTTACTGTCAAGAGCAACCATGCAGATCTCCCTCTAAAAAGAGAAGCGGTCTGCAACAGTTTCCTGCGAAATCGATTGACCGTTTACGATGCTGCTTTCCCGGATCGTTTTTTTCAAAATTAAATCCTACAGCGAAACAGTATGAAATAAGCATACAGACCGTTTCGGAAATGTGGCACCTCTCAAACCATGTATTTTTCGCAACGATAATAGTATGGTGGTACTTGCCTGGTTTATGACACAATAACTAGCCGCAAGTAATTTCAGATTCCAAAAGTCATTTTCTGTTCGTTTTTGGATCAAAATCATTCAGTTGGAATGAGTTCGATTTGTGGCAACCACTGAAGTGTTCTTTCTCTTTTTTGGAGAATCATACTCTGAAAATATTATATATTTCATCCATCTTGATTAGGACTCGGGAAAAGGAAACATTGAAAGCTGTTACATTTGATCAGATGCATCATTAACTTTCTCTAAAAAAATATCACTCGTAGACAAAAATGTTCAAAACAAATAATGTGCATCTTAATGAGATCTACAACTTTTAGTGAAAATATTTTGTAAAATTTTGTTCATCGGCTCAGCCAAATGCAAAAAACCTTGATTTTTATGATTTAAAAAATAATAAAAATCGATGTATCACTAATTTTCGCGAAAACTATCACTTGCAGATAAAAATGTTTGAAACAAAAAATGTGTAACTTGATGAGCTATACAACTTTTTTGAAAATATTTAGCGATATTGTGCGTATTGGCTTAGATGAACGCAAAAAGCTATGATTTTTATGGGTTTTTTAAAAATGAAAATCGATTATAACTAATTTCCTCGAAAATTAACACTCTTATAAAAAAATGTATATCGCAAAAAATATGTGATTTGGTAAGATCTATAACTTTTGTTTAAAAGATTTTGTATATTGGCTTAGATA
This sequence comes from Belonocnema kinseyi, assembly GCF_010883055.1. Taxonomy (NCBI): domain Eukaryota; kingdom Metazoa; phylum Arthropoda; class Insecta; order Hymenoptera; family Cynipidae; genus Belonocnema; species Belonocnema kinseyi. The sequence goes on from NC_046659.1 coordinate 55,000,545, forward strand.
AACGCAAAAACCATGATTTTATGGGTTTTTTAAAATGGTTTTACCATGAAAATCGCCTTGTTGCCAATTTTAACTATCATATACGCAATCAGTGCGTCTATATACATAACTATACGAAGTTTGAAGAAAATAAGAGAATCCGGCTATTCGTAACTTTATCAAAACTATGAAACAATATGTCTCGATATTGAAAATACAATTTTAATAATAACTGCTATAGTCTTATACATCAAAAATACTTCCAAAAATCAAATATTCTATTGCCACGTCAAATGACGACGTATAAGTAAATAAGTTTAAAAGCATAATTGTAGCTTTTTGGAAAATGTATCATTTTTCTCGTATCATTTTTTTTATAAAGTTTAATCTTTTGGTTTTATTTATAGAAAATACCCTGGAAAAATGCCAAATTCAAATCTTGAGCCAAACGACATGAGATAGGTAAAGATCTAAAGATGAATTATAGCTTTTAGAAAAACTTACAACATTTTTAGAACCATTTTTAATAACACTTGGCATTTTTGTTTTATTTATTTGAAATAATATAAGAAATTAAAAAATAAAGTTTTGAAACAAACGACGCAACACGCGGGATAATGTCTTGAGGATCAATCATATAGATTAAAATTTTTTTTAAATTTGTTCTCATCACTTTGTGATAGGAATTATCATTTAATTTTTGAAAATAGTAAAATATTATGAAACGAATCGGAAATTCAAATTTCCAGCCTAACTACGCAAAATACGGGGAAAAGTTTTTGGTGGAATTCCAACCTTTGAAAATTCCTACACATTTTTTTGAAGTAATTTTTTAGAGAAATCGTCTTTTTCAATTTACTTATTGAAATTGATATGCAAAAATCGAAAATTCCGATATGACGCCAAAAGAAACGCACTGAAAGAAATAGTTTGAGGCTAATGGCAATCCGGGTTTGCTTGAGAATTTCTAACTGAATGAAAGAAAATTGTGCTGTCTCAGCCATACGAATTTGAGATTTATTACCTACGTATAAGAAAATCCCCATGCCTAATATGACAAGGCAAGTTTGTTTGACTGAAATGATAGTTGGGAAAAGTGTAGCATTAGATATATGATTAAAATATCAAAATATTATAGTGTAGATACAAGAATTTCATGCCTCGCTATCATGGCTATATTGAACGTATACTTTTATCAAATATCTATTTGAAAGAACATTGCATTTAAGTCTTGCATTGGGCATACGGCTATTTACTTGATACAGTCATACCAATCGATGTATTGTACCTTGCATTTTATACGAGATTAATGAGCCGCTGAGGTGCGCGTCGACTCGGCATTAATCGCCGTATTCATACTTGTTTTATAGCAAATGCGGTTGGTGAAGAAGCTTTTGAATATCTAACTCTAAAATTTCTACAAGATTAAGATTTATTAAATATTCTATCAAACAATTTTTAAATAAATTATGCATTTTAAAAGAATTTAAGAGATTTTAAGTCATTTTGAAGAATTTTTAAGGAATTTCAGTAAAATTTAAATGCGTTTTAAGATTTTAAAGTAATTTTAATATATAAATAATGTTCTTCAATTCTTTAAAGTCTGTTAAATCTCTTGAAATCTTCGTGAATTGTTAGAAATCATTCAAAATCGATTAAATTTCTTAAAATATATATTGATTTCTCTAAAATCTTTGAAAATATCTTGAAATAATTTTTAAACAATTTAAAATCTTCTTTAATCATATAAAATATTCAATAATAATTTGTAATATTTTTAAAATTATTATATTATAAATATATTATTATAAGCTTCCCAACATTTTTTCTAGAATGGGTTGCAAAAATTTGCAGACGGTCCTGCACATCTGTACGATATATTTCATATTTTTTTCTTTATACTCGAAGATAGGTTAGCCGCAAGGCTTTAGGCGTTAGGAATGCGAAACATTTAGGGTTCGAACTCGCGACAAATAAAAATTTTTATAGCGTGCGATTATAAATAGTGTAGTGATAATAGTGTACTCGAACACGTGAACAAATATTAAAGTATAAAGTAATAATGCAAAAGATTACATTTTTTTGGCGAAAAATCGGTTTCGAAACTTCTAAGATCTAGACTGTATTTTAGCTACAATTTAAGATTTTATAGAACTATTTTGCGTTTTTCTTATACCCTACATTTCAATCGAGGTTACGTCATCCCGGCCTTTAAATTTTATAGAACTTTGTAACACATTTCGTTGAATAGTTCAACGCAATGTAAAACAAAGACGATTTATATTTTTTCCGTGTATCTTTAAAAAATAGTTTTCAACAAAATTATGGGAGGTTCAGCTGAGAGCCATGCGTATGGTTGATTTACCCCAACCAAATTCTGTCTGACGCAGCCATCGTATGTATCTATTAGAACGTATGACTGAAGCAGTAATATTGCTTCAATAATTAGGGTATGGGTAAAATACGCAAACCGTATTGCTGTAGCTGAGCGAGCAATACATTATGGTCGGAATAACCAGAATTATGAGTGTATCGTCGAAAAATTTTTTCAGTGCGAGACTATAAAAAATCCTATTTGAAGCATCACAACGCGAGATAGGGAAGAAAGTCCGAAGTTAATCTCAGAATGTGTACCCCAAAGCCTACAGAGATTGGAAAAAATTAATCTTAAACTATACTTAATTACGTAAAAAAATCATAACATGAAGATGCGGACAAAAACTTTGACAAGCCGCACGCCTAGGGTGCTATGAGATTGTACCTGCGTGGCGGGCAAATTAAAAAAAAGCGTTTTAACTGTATGATTTTATTCATTCTGATCATATATAATTTTATTCTGAATATTTCACTTGTAAATTACTTAACAGTAACTGTTCAAAATTAGAAATAAATGGTTGAATTTTGAATCGTTAAATTGAAAATTGTGTAATCAGATTTATATTTAATCGGTTACATTCACTTGCATGATATTTTTCAATTCATTATATTCAATTAAATTGTACTTTTACCTTCTGCTTTTAGTATTTACTATTATTAAAGTTAAATCATTTCTCGGATTTGATAGAGTCAAAGAATATTACTATATTTTTAAATTAAATCCTTACCCACGAATTCCTTTGAGTAATTTTCTGTACAAAGTCGATCTAATTTTGGCATATTCAACTTGCTTGGCTCACTTGAGGTTTCTTAATCAGATGCTGAAGAACGGCTCTATATTTTAGCTTTGCATTATCAGATTTACAGTAAGGGTTGGACTTTCCTGAGCAGTTTTTGACATTCAACCTCGTAAACAGTGGCGATGGAGTTTCTTCCTCAGAGTAATTATTCTCTCGTTTATTCTTTGGGAAGAATTAGTTACCGTGGAATTTATCCTCTCTCGAGGATAAGCCCAACTCCCATCTTCCTACCGATATCTCTATTCTCCTAAAGTTTCCGCAAGTTCTAATTTCTCGCTTAAGCCACTCTAATTAATGGTGATGCCAGGTAGGTGCTAAACGTCGCCTCGCAAAAATATATATATATATATATATATATATGTATGTATGGGTATGGGTGAAGGGCTTCTTGTGGCATTTTGCAGGGAAATCTTAAATGCATTGAATGATGAATAGAAATTTACACAAATTCACATACATTAAATCGTTTCATGAGATTTCACACTGGCGTGGGATTTCAACTAATATTTAAGTTGGATGAAATACCTATTTTGGATCGAAGGCTTTAATTAAAGTTTTAAGAGATGTACATAATAATAAAGTATGCAAAGAATATCAGCCCAAGAAAAAGTCTGAAGCCCTCTAAAGTTTAAAGGACATGGGTCAAGTATCAGAGGTGATGTGTCAGGGTGCTATAGCAATGAACAAGGGTCAGGGGCCAATGCCAGACGTATAATTGCAGGGGTCGAGGATCAGAGATCAATGGCGAGGGATCAGGTGTCAAGAAAAAAATCACAACAAGCAAAGTTCAAGTGGCAAAGGTATCTGAGGTTAAAAGTCAAATATGAGGGGGTCTGAACCAGAGGTCAAATGTTAGTTTAAAACGATAGAATAATAGTTCTCGAGTTACTGAAGTTTCCTTCTTCACATCAAGTTCCAATAGATAGAAACAGAAACTTAAAATATAAACAGAATGAAATGTATCATCAATAGGATATTTACAGTCCTCACGAATTAACTAGTAAACGGAGATAGACGTAATATAGTAATTTTAAAGTATTTAGAGATCGTGTATATTATTTATAAATCCAAAATTTAGACATAATTTCATTGAAATCAGGTAACAATTGGCCCAATTTATTAAGGGGCGAATATTACATCTCTAGAAGTTCTATCCATACAGTAGATTCGAACTGATTTACGAGATTTTTTTTACTTAGTGGTAATTTGCTACTGCAATAATATGATAAGTGATACATATAAGAATGTGAATATAAGGAGAGATTAAGAAACATTGTTTAATTATATACACTTGTAAAAGGTATAGTTTTGGTCTACAAATTTGGATGTAATGATTCGTTTCATTTCATTGTAGAAGTTTAAAAAACTATAAAACTCACGACTTCGGTACAGTTTGGGAATTTTTGAAATTAAAGCTCTTCTTATGAATATACCCAGAAATGTCATTGTTAACAAAAAAAAAAAATAAAACAGACTCTCCAATTTCTCAATCCTATGATGTTTGTTGAAAATACCTTAATTATGAAATCCTTCTTTTATTCAAATAATTAATATATATGGAAATATGATGAAAATAATGAGGGATACGAAATAAAAAATACATCAATTTCACGTCATTAGCGTGACACAGAGGAATTAATGTTAGCATATGCCTGGACTTAGCTTTGCTTGGATGCTAGCTATCGTGTTCTCCGCGACATTTCGAACATAGCGCTTGTAGCATGTATACAAAAAACATATTCCTCAAAGAAATTAAGTTTTAGAAAAAGTTCAATGGTTGTTCGGTCAACACCTCACAATCCTGGCATCAAAACGGTACGCGAGGTGTAGAAACAATATATGTCTCGAGAAATATATAGATTCTAGCTCAGCAGGTTTTATTACAACTCGAAATCCAACCTGTGTACTGGATATATACAACAAGACCTTTCCAGGAAAGTCTGTCTTTTTCATTAATAAATATTTTCTGGAGAGCGCAGCATTGAAAATGAGAGAAAATAAATATTTTCCGAAGAAGACTGCTTTCATCAGTACTTCCCCATAAAAGATGTCTTTTTTAAACCTAGATCACTTGTTGGATGTCCTGCCCTGAAGGCTACCACTGAAGGAACCCTAAGGTTCTGATAAATCCATAATTACAATGAGAAGACGTGTTATTATATGCCTGGTACATGAGTTGGTTGTAGTGTCTTTGAGAAATCCACTTAAAGGGAACCTAACTTCCTCGAGATATATTTGATTTGTGCATCAGGTGCATGGTTTTGAAGTTAGCCTTGTGAGGTATCGACAGAAGAAGCATTGAAGTTCGTCTTAAACTTAATGTCCAAATGCCTCTCTTTTAACATCTCTTTGAAGCCTCTATTACTATCTAATTTCCACAAGTAAGATGGTTTTCGCTTATCAGCTACTAGCGTTGATCGACGTTATACGTCAAGCTGCCATTCAAAAGTGGCGATAACTGAAATTCAGAATTAGTTCCAGCACATGTATTTTCGCATCTAAAATTAGTTTGTACAAATTTTGATCAGTTCGTAATTTCCATGTAAAAGTTCTGCATTTAATTTCCGATGAAAGTTTTCGGTAGAATGTTTTTTCCTTCACTTAAGAAATTGTCAGAATTAATTATTTGCAAAGCTAAATTATTTTACTAGAAAAAATATTGGGGAGATTAACATGCAGCAGATAATGATATTACAGTAGCTGGTCTTAAATTATAAGCATTAAGATAAGTAAATTAATACATTAAAATTTTAATATATTTATTACAACATGCCTTAACTATTATTTGCATCTAATTTATTATTTTAAATACATTAGCATTTATAATGAATTATTAAATACTGGAGGATCATGATCTACTTTTAAAACCATGGATTTTTAACGTTAAGCCATTTTCAAAGTTTGGGGAAAAATCAATAATTTTCAAAATCTATGATTAAACAGCTTTTTAAAATGATACATTTTTTCAGGGTAGCTGAGAATAAAATTTAACGAAAAATAAGAAACAAATATTAAAGTAATTATGATAAATAAAATTGTTATTTCATTTTACAACATCTGAATAAGGAGTTCCAGGCCGAGGTACAGAAATAAATGTAATATACATTTGATATTACAGTCTTGAAGCTAATGTAGAAAAGTTCGCATTTCAGGACAAAATCGAGTGCGAACCACGAGATACGTGATAAAAGCTTTAACAAAAGCTCTAACAAAAGATTCCACAATGAACAAATTACTTCTTTCGATGCTTTGATCTTAAACTGTAAAAGATCTGTGCATAAATGTGAGAAAATACTAAAAACGACCATGTAGCGTGAGGTAAATACATTACTAAGGGCAAAGTGCCAGAACCAACAATCCTGCGTCCTAGTTTTTGGGTTAGATGAAGTTTGTATATGCTACACAAAATGTCAGAAGAGATAGAAATTCTTTTTGCTTCTTGAGGTTTATTTATATAAATGATATTTTGTCCTAGAAAAATGGAAAATATTGAAATCTTACAAGGGTTTTTTAAATACAGCATATTATGTAAGCTATTAAATCCAAATTATAATCAATGATTTTTACAAAACTCTTAGTTTTACCAATTTTTATACATATTTATGCCCCGTGAAACCTCAAGATTTTGTTCCATTGATTACAAATTTGACAAGAACCAAAATGAAAATTTTTAGTGACTAAAGATTTTTAGATAAAGCTTCGCCATTTGGTCAACTTTAATTTTTTTTTAATTTTCCAATGGGTTTCGAAAGGACGATTAAAAAAATTAAAATACTCAAAACTTTGTCAACATATTTTTTCGGTAAATCAGTAAGATACATTTCGTTTTATTAATTTAAAAATGAACTGCCTGCCCAATTTGAAAAGAATTCGGCCGGCTAATATTGAATAATTCTTTAGTGATTGCGGTCAATTATTAAGTTGTTAACATTTTGTCTTGATTGTTTTCCAAATAAAATGGTAGACGTCAAGTGAATGACTTGAAGATTTTTTGGACCGTGTCGTTGTGGACGGTGAAAGAGACCATGTGTGTCAATAATTCTATTTATCTATTTTTAACTTTTAACTTGCACATACGTTATACGAGGGTGGATTGATAAGTTTCCGGCCTGACCAAGAGATGGCGCCACTAGGCCTACCTTGAGGTGGCGTTCTATAGTACCATCCTTAGATAGC
>NC_046659.1:55007975-55011161 GCF_010883055.1 Belonocnema kinseyi
ATCAGCCTTGGAGGAGATTATGTTGAGAAATAAAAAAAAAATTCTTAAAAACGTTGTTTTTCTTGGTCAGGCCGGAAACTTATCAATCCACCCTCGTATTGAGGAAGGTTACTGAGCCTATTTGTAAGTCTTATGAAATTTCCTTTTTATGTTTATTTAAATATTGTGAAATCAAAATGATTGCTCCGGTTGTTGACTCGGATACAGTATATAAGCCGCGATCGTAACAGGCGCTATTAAGCTATTAAGTAAAATGAAACTCATAATTATCTTTTTTTGTGCTTTTCTATACATGGCTACTTTCATTTGAACGGATACTGATTGTCTTCTTTTGGAAGATGGTAAAAAGGGCGAATATTATTATGACTGTTGCTCCTAGCATTGTGATAAGCTGAAACTTTATTTAATCTTATCTTAATCAGTACTTTGCCATAAAAGATGTGTTTTTTACACTTAGTGCGTGCGTTGGATATTCTATCCTGATGAAAATAACTGAAGGAACCCTAAGGTTCTGATAAATCCAGAATTATTAGGAGAAGACTGTTTTATACAGCTAAAGCATTAATTGGTTGTCGTGTCTATGACAAATCCACTCGAAAGAAACCTAACTTGCTCGAAGAAGATGTTCTTTGCGCATCTGGTATATAGTTTTGAAGTCAGATCTATCAGGCATTGACGGAAGAAGTTTCGAAGTTCGTCTCGAACATTTTTTCTTAAATTTAGTTTGCACGAGGTAGGTGTTTGAACCCAAACTGCACATATTGATGGCACGGTACTGATGGACTGGACTAGAAGCTATTCTAAATTTTATTTGGCATAAACCAGATGTTTTCTTGCTTACCAGCTGTAAGCCTTCGCAGAGCGAAAGCTTCGTTCAGAATCAAATTGATCTTTTGTTGAGTGAATTTAGATTCTGACTTCTGCGGTTATAACTGTGCAGATAGATATTTTAAGTAGGGATAGACGAGCGAAGTGAGCCCTACTCAAACTCACAACAAACCAATAAATGGAGTCTTAATGTGGTGTAAAGTTTTTCTTTAAATTTGAATAAACTCAGTTGTTACCAGTGTAACCATATTTTACGAGTTCTCAAAATCATTAATCCTTACTCAATTATTACCACATTAAGAAACTTTTAAATTTATTAGATTTTTTTCAAACCCACGCCAAGTAAGCGCACTGAAATTTTTAGAATTTGAGACTTGCACGCGTCGACATGGTCCTTCCTTAGTCGGATCCTCGCGATGAATTAAAGAACTTGTTAAATAGACAAATTAGTGCAAAATTCCAGAAAATGGTTTAACTAATACTTAGCCGTCAAGAAATTAAAGGATTCGATGCCTTGCTTTAATCTGAGAAATATCAAGGATTCATATGTGAAGAGAAAAATTGGGTAATCACTGGTGATTTCGGTAAATTATATTTAATATCGTTATCTGTAAAGTAGCAATCGATTTAAAAAGTGCTAGTGAATCGCGTACAAAATGCAAAACTAAATTAACTAAATTTCTAACTTTTTTAGAAAAATGTTCAAGCGAACAATCGCTTTATCCAATTACAGTAAAAGAAATTCAATTGAGATTAAAAAAGATAGAAGAAATATGGAATGATTATGATAAAGCTCAGTCAATTTCTGAACCTTTAGCAGCAGGGTCGAACCCTCACTAAATAGATGAATGAAAGACTGCCTCGAAATTCGACAGCTGAAACACTGGGTAATCTAGATGAAGTAGGAAATATGAAGCACTCATTTCACAATTAGAGGCAGAGCTCATAGTTCACGCCAAACAGAAATAGAAAATTTGCGAGAATTAGAGAGTTCGCGCAGCTCTACACCTGTCATTCGAAGAATGACTCGGGTTTAGAGATTCCGTCGTAGAAATAATTGATTAGGATACGAGTATTCCTAAAAAATAAAAAACTAAGATATGTAAGGTCCTATGTGAAAGATAATGTGACGCCATTCATAGAGATTTTCAAATTCAGAAATGCAAAGAATTTATAAAGTTGTCTTCAAAACGAAAAAATTCATGTAGTTGAAAAGCAAGAACTTTTTTTAATTGTCTCAAACGCAATCATTTGCTTGCAGATTGTAAGTCTGGAAATCGCACGATTTGTAAGCGACGTCAACATACCTTAGCATCAAAAGAGTCGAAGTCAGATCAAAATGCCGTAAAAAATATAGATAAAAATTGACATATCTTCAATTCTTCAGAGGTAATCTTATCTACGGCTTTGATTGACATGTTTGATAGTGAAGGACAGAAATTTACGTGTAGGGTTCTTTTAGAAAGCGGCTATTCACCAAATTTGATCATGAAATAATTTGCAAATCCATTAAGACCAAAGAAAGGACCAAATAAAGCTCTCAAATCCTGACTTCGACAAGCCAGCAAAAATTGATGCTTTAATAAGAGAATTATTTTATGATTTCCTACACACCAGTAAAATTTCTCTTGCCTTACTGAGAACAGCCTTGCAGAAAGTAGGATGGATTTTCACAGGTAAAGTCAACAATGCTCGGGACAAGCAGAAATTATAATGAAACTTGGTGAGTCATTCACTCAGTGCACAGTTGGAGAAATTCTGAATAATAGAAAATACAGGAAAAAAACAACATTTATCTGCAGAAGAAGAGGTATGTGAACGGCATTTCCGGTCGCATTTGCAATGAGATTTATCAGGGCGTTACGTGGTACGATTGCCATTTATGGACAAGCGAGAAGAATTAGGATCATCGTATGATATAGCCCGACGGAAATACTTTGCTCTCGTAAGAAGATTAAATAAAAATGTCAGCTTGCGTGATCACTATCACGAATTCATGAGATTCTACGAGGAGTTGGGTCACATGGAGCGTCTTTCGGCAATAGAGAGGACCGGATATTTTATTCCGCATTACGCAGTTATTAAAGAGTCCAGCCTTACTACAAAACTCAAAGGTGTGTTTAATGCATCAGAACAGTCATACACAGGGGTTCCAATGAACGAGACACTCATAGTGAGACCAAAGACTCAGGTCGGAGTATTTGACCAAAAAATTCTTCGGCCTTTCAATGATAAGGAACCTTTGAGAACATACCAGCTCAACACAGTAACTTACGGAACATCTGCGGCTCCATTCTTGGCAATTCGTTGTCTAAAACAACTTGCTGACGACGAGGATAAAAACTTTTCAGGATCAGC
>NC_046659.1:55011261-55019568 GCF_010883055.1 Belonocnema kinseyi
TGAGACCACGGCAGCCCTGGGAGTATGTTGGAATTCTGCAGAGGATATGCTCAATTTTGACGTCAAAATGGATATGAAAGAGAAAACAACTTCGAAGAGGACTATGCTGTCATAGATTTCTCAATTGTATGATCTTTCAGGACTGCTAGATCCAATCATCATTTTGGTCAAGATTAAATTGTAGGACCTCTGGAAATTCAATGATAATTTCATCAACTGTTATAATCAGTTTATGAATTTTTTGAATTCTTAAACTAAGTTTTCGGAGAAAAAATAAATTATTTAGGCATTTATGGAGAAAAAAAATCTGCCCGAAGCGCAGGAATATTCTCGCTTCGTTCGCAAGTTTAAGAGCGTCAAGGGCGTGTGTCTGTCAGAGACTGAATTCTCTACGTATTTAAGTGTAGTTAAATATGAAATTTCTTTAAGCTCCATGCGTTTTGAGGTAAACATTCTCATTGTGACATTCGCGCTCGATTTTTGACAACCATTTTAAAATATGTATTTCTTTTCTGAGCTACCTCACAATAAAAAACTACAATACTTTCTTCACACTTTCTTCCGTATCTCGCGTCTTTATGCTAAAAATAGGAATTTTTTCGAATCGTATTTTTGATGGGTATGTAAAACAAAAACTTCTATAACTCTTTTTTAAAACTTTTTACGTGTCTGGCGTCTTTTGGCGTAGTACTGGAATTTTCGGGTATCAGTTTCGATAAACAAACTAAAAACAACGATTTCTATCAAAAAATGGTTCAAAGAACTTTAGTAGGAATTTTTAAAAGCAGAAATTCCTCAAAAGAGTTTACCCGCATTCTACTTTTACAATTTTGAATTTTTGATTTTTGTAATGGTATTTTCGATAAATGAATCCAAAAAACCGGCGTTGTCAAAAAATGGTTCAAACTAAGTATGAATGAAAAAATAAGATATTGACCTTGGAAACTCTGTGTAAAATTACATCAAATCTTAAGAAAAAATGCTTACGTGCAAATCGGTCAAGATTTGTCGCCTGTGTATTATTATGTACCAAAAAGTCTATTTTTCCCAGTATAAAGCATAATAGAAATTTAGACTTAGTCCAGGCACATGATTTTCTACATAAAATCAGTTTGCAGACATTTCAGTCCGTGTATAATTACAATGTAAAATTTCCACATTTAGTGTACGTAAAGTTTTTCGTTTAAATTACGAAACTGTCTGAATTAATTGTATGGCACAGTTCAAATTATTTTACCAGAATAAAGATAGAATAATAAAGTAAAATGATATCATAATTCAGAGTATATTTTCAAATAAAAAATATCAATAATAAAATAATCACAGCTTTCAAATTGAAAGTCTTTTAATACATCTATTTACAACCTTGGATTTTTAATGTTGAGCTATTCTCGCAGTTTAAAAGAAGTTAAATATATATTTGAAATGTTTTATAGACAAAAGGAGAGCTATTATTGTTTACGAATTATTTCAATCCATATAAACTTTTAGCAATATGATATTTCACACGAAATAGCGAAAAACATGATATATAGAAAAGGGGTTACGGGAGGGGGTAAAAACGCCCGGAAACTGTGTTGGTATTTTTGAAAGGCCCCTAATACGTGATGATATCAAGATGTACAAAAGAAATAAAACACGTTTTAAAATATTGCCATTGAATAACAAAATGTGTACCATTTGAAGTTTTAGATAATCAGTATTTCAGCTAAATTCAGCAAATATTCGGTATTAGCTGAAATACTGATTGAAAATTAAAACGGTCGAAGAAAAGAAAAACAGTTTTGGATCTGCTGTATCTACAATTGTTTTGTATATTTGTTGTTTTAGATAATGTCTGCGCAAAGAGGCCTGAAAAGTAGCGGAAAATCTACTCATTTTTATAACAATTTATTGATGTTTACTCACAGTATTGCTTTGTAGATTCAATATTGTGAAAAGTTAATAGTAAAACAAACTCATGGCAATTCTATACATTTTCCGACATTCCATGACATAATGCATATTTTTTATGCAAATATTTAAGTTAAGATGATTTCATGTGATATGTAATTGATTACCAGGAATAATATATTCAGTAATTTGTAATTAGTGACTGATACATACCGAGAACAATCCACAGTTTAGGTATTCAGTGACTTGGGCTTAAAGTTCAGCAAATCGTGAAGTATAGAAACATTACCAGTATATACTAGGTGTATCAAGTAAGTGTTTAAGGAAGAATTTTCAAAGCGAAACTAATTCGTTACAGAGACGCGCTTGGCTCACAACAAAATATATATGCAGTTCACAATATATGTACATTAAAACTTCAAATACAATTTTTCTTTGAGAAAAAGAAGTTCTAAAATTATGACGCTTTGGTTGTTTAATTGAACCTCATATATTGTTCACGTCATAACATTGTTGTCACGATAAAGAAAATTTCGGTGGCCCGTGAGACCTGCCAATTATGTACCCTTATTGAAAAGAACAATCATAAAGTGTACGTCTGCCTAAGAAACTTAAATGCTATAAATTTAGAAGTATATGAATTACAAAAATCTAGTATAATTAAAAAAGAATTTTTGGATTAAATTCAGATTTACATTTCAAGAAGAATTCATATTCTGTTGAGATCAGCAAATGCACGGCTTCATTGAAAAAATTGGTAGTATGCATATGTACAAATACTATGTTTTACATTGTTGTTTATACAAAACGCTTTCAGAAATAGAGGCAAGTATATTCCTTTGTCATCTGTAGCATTTCGTATTTTTCGACCACTGGTTCATGATAAGTTCACAAGGGGAGCTCAGCATGTATAAACAGATATTTGTAAGAGCATGAATGTTATGTTTATTACATAAATGTAACCCTGTCAAAGCTTCCTGCATTCATCAGGTTTTACTTAGTTATTATGTGTACTTCGAAATGTATTTGCATAATAAACGAATTCAAAAGAAGAGATTATATAAATTAGAGAATTCGTGACAAGACATTAAAAAATTTGAAAATACGAATGAGCAATCAATAACATTTTTAATTTAAAAAAATGATCGATTTCAACCAAACATTTCTTTTTATCATTCAATTTTTTTTATGTTTGCACTTACCTAGAAACATTTCTTGATACATTTGAAAGAGAATTACAGCGTTTTATAAAAATTGTATTTTCTACAGTATTTTTAACGTTAAATAAAACATTAATATTAATTTTAAAAATGCAAACAACAAATATGGTAGATTCACTGGTAATCGCCACTGCATTAGCTATCGTCAGATGACCCAGTATTTTTTGTATTGCAAGACTCGCTCTTGCCACGTATGATAGAGGCGTGATTTTAGGCAAGCTTAAATATCCTTTTATTTTCTCATATTATTGCTTGGTTACGTGCCTGACGATAACTAACGCATTTGCATAATTTGAATTTTAATCGTAAATAAAAATGGACCCCAATCAAATATTATGTTAACTGATCGAAGTTGAGTTTTTCTATATCTGCTTTAATCAGCTAAGCTCTCTGTAAAAATAATAGTTGTGTTTTAAATACAGTTATAAACAGTTTTAATTTCCAATTTGGCTTAAGGTAATGATTACTAATGCTTTTACATTAATGTTTTTAAAACTTTAGATAAAAATAAGAAAATATTTTATTAAAAGTTTAAAAAAAAATCCAGTATGTTTTGTTTTGAAAATGAGCTAGTTTAATAAAATGTGAAGATAGCGGTTTCATTAAAATATTATTTAAATCAATGTCAGAACCCAATGGTAATTTAAAGTAAACGCATTGTTACTACTATTGAATTGATTCAACTGCATTGATAGTTAGTGACATAGTTCATTCTAAAAATTTTAAATTCATTAATTAAAAGTAGCATCTATAGTTTGATACAAATATTTGATTATAGTAATGTTCTTATTTTAAGTTCTCAAGTTGGCCTAATTTTTTTAAGTTTATGCGATAGCTTCATTTTATTAAGCCTGTAAGCTGAACTAAACTTGTTAACCTTTCGAACTAGGTACAGCTTATTAGATTCATTTTCGAAGTGTACAAGCTCAATTAAGATTTTTGTATAAGTTTTGAAGCAAATTTTATTTTTGTTCAACTTATATAATAAATTCAATATGAAACTTTTTTTGTTTGCTTTCCATTTTTCAATACTCTTGGAAAAATGGAAAGCAAACAAAAAAAGTTTTTGGGATTTTTTCGAAATTCATTTGAAACATTAACGGCCTTCGAAAGAAGAAGACAGTTTAATGTTAAAATGCTGAAAATAAATTAATAGCTTCTTAACCCTTAACGCGCCTTAGGGGTTGTGGGCGACCCCAATTTTTTTTCGCGCGATTATACTAAAGCCCCCTTTGTGAATTTGAATTCCATGGAGCCCTCCAGTGTTAGTTAAAAATTTCTTCTTCCTCCGAACTATACCGTTGGTAAGTAACTGTGTAGATTATTTGATCTGCGGCATTAGTTGAAAGCAGTCGCCGTCTGGCTAAGGGTCGTCCACGACCCCACATGTCGCTTGGTGACTTTTTCAGAACTAATTTTTTATTTTTATTTTTGAAAAATATTGTGTGTCCTAGTGAAAAGGAGTATCAGTACTGCAAATAGTGTGCAGATTTCTTGCAAGCGCTCGTTCCTAATATATCTCCAGAAAAGAAAGAGTTGCTGCATGTGCAGTAGAAAAAAAGATAACAAGGCCTAAGAGGCTTGTTGGTCGTGCAACCGCCCGCTTTGTCCAAACCATCGGGTATTCATGTGAGAAAATTGTGTCGGTAGAGTATAGTGCTTTCATTAATCATTATGTTTTTCATTTGTGATCATTTTGCAATGATTAGTCTTTAAAAATAAGGAAATTACATGAGAAAATAATGAAATAATCATTGAAAATCGTTCCTTCCATTTTTCATGAAATAGCCCACTTCAGATTCACAAATAAAAACCTTTTTTCGGAGTTGCACTATTTTTCACGTTTTTGTAAGTATTTCTTTTTTCTGACGCACACGAAAATTTTCTTCACCAATATAACCTTATCATCACACTGAAATGATAGTTGGAGAATATCCAGTAAATTTGTTGAATTGATATAACGGATACTCTCTTTGCAGGATGAAATTGTCCGGCTGGGGTCGCCCACGACCTCACATGGCGCTTTGTGAAATTATTATATAGGATGGCGCTTTAAGGGTTAAATATGTCTTGGCGTTGACCAGGGTCAGTAACAAGTGAAAATGTTGGTTTGAAGTAATTCAAAGTGTTAATTACTGGTCTGTATATTTATTAAAGATGAATGAACTGCAAGATCCCATAGTACAGTTATTTAAGAAACAAGACTTTTCGACTATTCTTCGATAGTCTTCATCAGTGTTACAATATAGAAACCAAACATGACCTTTAGTTAATAAAGTTGCATAAATTGAAATTAACTTATATTGAAACTAAGGATTGGTTTTTTTGATTCCGTCCACAGGATGAACATAAATAAAACTTTATTGTTTGTTAAAAAGCCCCAGAAGATGTTATTTTTGGTTCTGTTTAAATGTCCTCCCGTAGAAATTAGCAACATTTCGAAAAACATTCTTTTATATGATTTTTCAAGGGCTTTCAATATTGTAGGAATAAATGTTATTTAATAACTAAAGTAACTATTAGACTCGGTAAGTGTCAAAATAATAATTTTCTGGAATAGTTTGTACACTATTATTTCAATCTTTAATAGCGGGACCAAGATTCCCTTAATACCAAGTTACTTACAGAAGACTTTCAATAATGAAATCTATAAAAAATGATTACCCAGAATTGAGCTTTAAGTGCTTTGAACAAGTGTTCAAGAAAAAGGAAAAGTGAGAATGCAAGAAGAAAGCTTGGATGAAACGAAATAAAAAAAGGAAGTAGAAAGAAAAAAAGAAGGTATTGTGGACTCACCTCGAATTGCTAGAAGCGACGCTATTGTTCGAACGAGAACGTCGGCTTTTTAGGGAATCACCTCTATTTACCACCCCTTTTCCAGTTATGCTGAAGTGTCTGAGTCGGTAGTATTCTTCCTCGACACCCGTATTTGGCATGCTTGCCACTCGCGACCTCTGTTGGGGCAAGCAGAGATAATTCGGACGTCCAGATGCTCGACTTCCGGGTGTTTTAACAGATTGAGAACGGCTGTGATGCGGGCTGCCATATCTGCAAGCATAAAAATTACTTTTTTATAACGCATGCATGAAATTTTTTTTAATGTATGTATAGCGGGCGGAAACTGATCAGTTCCAAAACTGTGCCAAAAAGCAGTTATAATAAGGCACTCTTCAACTACTGCGTTGCCTACTTTGAGCAAGATTAATTTTTCTACAGTGGTGCGCAAAAGTTTTGGGCCAAACCCATTTTTGATTATATATGGTGAATAAAAGCAGTTGAGAAAAATTTAATATATACAAAATTTCAGTATTTTATTGTACTACAAAACTACAACATTTACATATTTTTAATGAAGTTTGTTGACAATTCCATTCAC
This sequence comes from Belonocnema kinseyi, assembly GCF_010883055.1. Taxonomy (NCBI): domain Eukaryota; kingdom Metazoa; phylum Arthropoda; class Insecta; order Hymenoptera; family Cynipidae; genus Belonocnema; species Belonocnema kinseyi. Next base: position 55,017,751 of record NC_046659.1, read on the forward strand.
ATTGTTTGTGACGACAGTGTTCAAAAATAATCGGCCACACTTATCCCATAGGTTCATAAAATAGTTAACGTTCATAAAATCAACAACCTTAGCAGCAATTACAGCAGCACATCGTCGAGGCATTGAATCAACTAAGCGTTTAACGTAGTCTTTCGGTATTTTTTCCCATTCTTCCTGAAGAGTTCGCCATAAGTCATCCTTGTTCGAATGCTTCTTCGTTCCAACATGTCTTCCGAGTGTGTCCCACAAATTTTCAATCGGATTTAGGTCTGGAGATTGAGCTGGATGATCCAGAAGCTTCACTCTTCGCCCTTTCAAAAATTCCTGAACCAGCTTCGACTTGTGTTTCGGATCGTTATCTTGCTGGAAAATCCAATTTTTGGGCATTTTTCTTCTAGAATATGGTAACATTTTTTCTGCCATAATATTTCGATACATAACTTTCTCCATTAAGCCTTCAATCTTGTGCAGTGGACCTACTCCTTGCGAAGACATAGCGGAGTTCATTGGCAATATCAGATGCTGTCTTCTTGACATCAATTATTGATTTGCGTTTGATGATCTTGTCAACGCGAATTGTCGTTTTCCGTGGTCTACCAGATCGTGGGAGGTCCAGTAGACTCTGGGTAGTACTGAATTTCTCAATTAATCTATTTACAGTACTCTTACCAATTTTCAATGAGGCAGCAATTTCACGAGAAGTCTTCCCTTGTTCAGAAAGATTCAACACAGATTCCCGAATCTCATGGGTCATGTGTCTCGGCACTTTGACTTCAGAATGATTTTATCTGATAGGTTCAAAAATTGACAAACGCGAGGAATCGAAGTTGTTACCATAGCATCGCTTCTAGAGATATCTGAACATAGTGGCCCAATACTTTTGCACACGGCAATATGGAATATAATAAAAAAAACAATGGGACTTTTTTTCGAAACTTGTTACTTACCTTAATGTTTGGTACAAATAGTATACATAATTCCCGCATCAATGGATTTTTATTCGAGTTCGCCTTTGAAGGAATATATAAGAAAAACAATGTGGCCCAAAACTTTTGCGCACCACTGTAGCTGCTCCACTTGCGCATTTTAATTAAAAATGAATTTCCAGGCCAGGTTTTGGAAGTAGTAAGAGTTACAACTTATTTACAAAGCAGTTGGAACCTTTGTGAAGTTTGCAGTACTTGCCATCGGCTCATCTGTGGGTCGTTTCCGGCTCGTATTCGGCTCGCCTCCAATTTGCCTCCGACTTTCCTACAACTCCCCTTCGATTCGCATCTGGCTCTTATAGCAAACTTCACACTCGCGTGGAACTTGTGGTCCCTATACTTTTAACACAATATACGATGTGTGTTCCAAAAATAAGGTGGCTTTATGGTTTTCTCAAAAAATATTAATTTAATCCTCAATATTTATGTTGTCCCCTTCAAAGTAATCCCGTTCAGATATAATACACTTGTGCCAACGCTTTTTCCAATCATCGAAGCACCCTTTCATGGGTCTCTTCAGTTTTGGGAAAAGAAAAAAGTTACTGGGGGCCAAATCTGGTGAATATGGAGGCTGAGGCATGACTGTGGTGCTGTTTTTGTTCAGAAAATCTTTCACAAGCAACGATGAATGAGCAGGTGCATTATCGTGACGCAAAAGCCACGAATTGTTTTTCCAAAGTTCTGGACGTTTTTTGCGTATCACCTCTCGCAAACGGCGCATGAGCCAACTGATACCAGGTGTATACATATGAAACCGGTATATTTTCAAGAAAAAAACACATTTATTTCAAGAGAATGATAACAAATATTTTATTCAAAGTATGCGCCCTCG
>NC_046659.1:55019668-55034101 GCF_010883055.1 Belonocnema kinseyi
AATACGCCAATTAGCACAAATGGTAAGTTCCGACAGTGCCTACAAGTGTGCCTACTGGCCGCTAAATAGCAATACCGGTTTCATATGTATACACCTGGTATGCCAACATCTTTCAGCAACTTCTCTTATGGTAATTCGGCGATTTTTCAACACCATTTCTTCCACTGCTTCAACGTTTTCATCTGTTGCTGACGTGCTGGGGCGTCCAGGGCGAGGTTCGTCTTCGACATCCTCTCGGCCTTCTTGGAACAGCTTGTACCACTTATACACATTTTTCTTACTGAAAGTAGACCCACCGTATGCAACTGTCAACATTTCAAGAGTTTTAGAGCACTGGATTCCATCTTTGACACAAAATTTAATGTAAACTCTTTGCTCCTTTTTTCGAAAGAAGAAAATCGCCGAGCACACCAAACCCTTCTAACCTTTTACGCCTCTGCCAGAAAAACAACACGAGCTATTTAGTCAAAACTGTGATCATATGATCGCGACGAGTGCACCAACACAACAAAACAAAAAATTAAAAATTTGAATGTACGTAGCCCGCGAAAATTGAAAAGTCACCTTACTTTTTGAACACACCTCGTACTATCGAGTGAAATGTACAATTGTACATAATTCATTTTATTTTCAAGTTGCTTTTAAACGAATTGCTATGTTGTCTTAAGCTTCATAAAGGATTTTTCGAAATTAAACTTCAGCTACCTCATATAATTAATCGTTCGAATAAGAACGTGAGCTTCAGGATATTCAGAGATACTAGTTTTGAATAAAAATATTTTGGTATTAAAATGCTTGCACAACAGCTATTTATTAAAAAGATTTAATTTAAACAGCTACACTGAAAATGTTTGATTATAAAACCATTACAACGCTTCCAGTTTAATTCAGTAATTAAAAACTAAAAGCCACATTAATATAGAATTGTTAGCTTAAATTGACGGGCATTTCAATGTAATGTATTGGAATTTTGATAAATTCTTATTATGCACAGTTTTAATTATTTATAAATAAATTCTGACTTGAGGGGATTTAATTTTCTGTAAAAATAGAAACCGATCAAAATTGATTTTACACTATATACAAAGAAATTCAAGCCTGATTCGCTGTACGAAATTATTCGATCTTTATTCTAATTTTATGTTACAAAAATTATCATTATTATAATTTTTTAAAAAGCAATATAATGAGATGCTCTTGTCTGGTCAGAAAATAATTCAATTAATAAAAATTGAATATTTAATTAGATATGCTACAATGGAAAACATTAAAATTGCGTAATGAGAAAAATCTGCTTTCTTCCCTTTTATTTACGTTCCTATACAATAAGCATAATTAATACTTCACCATAAAACACTTAAAAATTTTACAAAATTACAAATTAAATATCCAGCATTTTTATAAGTTATTTTCAACGTCAGAAGAAAGTTTCAAGACAACAAAATCAAAGATGTGTATTTTGTTAAAAATAATCAAAAGGTTTATAGTTTCACAAAAATTAATTGCGTAATATCTGCAAAATTAATATAATTAAAACCTACATATCTGACGTTGCTGCTATTATAAGGCTCTTTTTGTTACAGAAACTCATGCTTCAAACTTTCGGAGATTCTACTGTAAATATTCTCTTTAATTTGAACTTCTTGAAAACAATAAGTTTGATTTAAACTCTCTAGTATAGTTATGGTATATCTATTTTACTAAACTTGATGCTTATGAAAGATACATATTTGTTAATAAAAAATGTAGTTAAGTGTACTCTTTGATTAATATATACATTTTATATTATATTTATGAATAAGCTAAGCAATTCTAATATGAAAGTATTGTGCTATGTTGTTAATAATAACACTATTCAAACTATGAAAAACATAAAATTATTAATCTTATCAAACTGGGATACACTGTCAAAAATCAACTACATACACGCACTTTTTTAGCAACTTACGATATTTTTGTTTTTAGAAGTGGGCAGCATTTCACAATTTTCTGTTTAAGAAAACTAAAACATCTAAGTATATAATATAGCATAAACGTCTGACACTATTATACTTCGATTTGCTCTACTATGTGGTGGAAAATTCCTCAAATTCTTTCATAATAATAAACATATGAGTGAATAAACTGACAGAGTAGGATATTTAACAAATATTATCTTTCATTTTTCAAAATGTGCACAAAAATATAACTAAACCAATTCATAGTAAATCACACATATATTTTTGATTAGGGGGGTAACTGGATCGAGGGGAGAAACGTATATGTAGGGAAACGAAAATAAGTAGAGTACAGAGTATAGAGAATAGAGTATAGAGGAAACGAACTGATTTTTCTGAACTTCAGAAATGATAGATACTAATATACCATACATTTAAAATGTCGATAAACTTTGTTGATCATAAAAAATCATTTTTCAAATATAAAACATCAGATGCGTATTTAAAGCTTCTTTACATTACATGTTGATTGTTTCCAATTGGAAGAGAAAATCAAAATCACTTTAAATATTGTAGTTTGTTTTTAATAGTAAATTTAAAATTTCCACGACAATGAAATGAAACAATTATTTTTCAACAATGGATTATAATATTTATTTAATCATCCGATATTTACTGTTTTATGGTTCATTTCGTCGAATGCATGTGGCCATGGATTGTAATTGATTCAGGCTAATTTCAATGTAACATCATTTTGGATAATTGTTCAGCGTCAAAATTTGACTCTATTGTAGTTCATGTAAGGGTCTGATTATTGTTTGACGTAGATATATGTGTACGTTGCAGAGGGAATTTAAAACATAATGCATAGAGAGCTCTAAAGTTCTATTTTCCTGTCTATATGTCAGATAATTTTTCATCTAAATTAAATCCATGAAGAAGCCCAGGGCGATAAACGCTCAAAGTGCGTTTTTCAGTGTGTATTTATCTGGCTTCGAAAGTTAAGCAAAAGTAGAGCAATCCGTGTCAGAGTATTGAGAGAGAATTCGACAAGTAAGATCGTTATACAAGCGCAACATTGCGCACGTTTCGTCAACAGCGGTCGAATCTGTAATGCAACTATTTTCCTTACGTAGAAAATACATCAAATACTATAAAAATAAATTAATATTTACTATATTGATTCGCTCTAGTTAGACTGATATCGTGTTAGTTCCAAATTCCTTTTTTATTAAAAAATTGATAGGGACTTCTCGCAGATACCTTTAAATCGTTTTAACTTTCAAGCGTTCATCGAGTGCGCAAAAATATATACATTTCGTGGATAATATTAGAAACTTCAAAATTCAACAATACTGTTCCGATTTCATACCACAGTTGCAAATATTTTTAGTCTCCATAACAAATATTTATGTGGAAGTTACTTTCATAATACTATTTCATACGGTAATGTTCATCGTCCACGATAACAACCCTTAAAGAAATGAGTCCGACATGGAAAAAAAGATTTGTAAAAGAAAAAGAAAAAATACGGATAAGAGCCTTTGGGAATAAGAATAAAGGAGAGGAACTAGGCTACAGTTCTTTATAGCCATTTAAGTCCTGAATTTCACCCCTTAAAAAAGTTCGGCGAACTTACGACACAACTTTAGGAACTACCCTTATCACCCTCTGAGTACCTTGGGACATGTGCTAGAGAGTAAATAATCTCAGTACTAAGGGGGAAATGAAAAATTGCTTTTACCAAAAGGATTTTACAAAACACGAAAATCTAGCTTATAAATTAAGTCCTTTCTTCATTCTTTTATCAGGATTGAGGGTGGAAAAATATAAATTTAACAGGATTTACTAGTTCCACCCCAAAAGTATGAAAAAAGTTTTTTTTTCTTCAGAAAACGTATTCACACTGACAAAAACACATTAAAAATTGTAAACAAAATGTTAACTGTAATTCAAGACTAATGTGTGGACAATTTTAAAATAGATTTTAATTTTGCTTTCTGCAATTCGAACTTAATGAAGTTTTAAATAATTTTATAATTATTATCACTATCAATTGATATATGCAGTAGAATATACTCTAGACAGTGAATAAGCTGTTGAACCTAAAATACTCTTTTTTACATTAACCTCTGCTTAAATTATTTGTATTATGCATTTTTATTTGTTCTTTATTAATTATTTGTATTTGTCTTTTTAAAGTCTAAACACACTTTAAACATTTAAAGAAATGTTAGAATTAAAAAAAAGACCCTTTAAATCATTTTTTGTTGATTCGAGAAGTTAAATAAGGAGTTTTTTGTCTCTTTGATGCGCCTCTGAGTCATATAAGAGTAGATACAAAAAATGCTTCCCAGTTATTATTATTCATTTTCATCATGCTTATGGAAAACTGTGCTACAGAATATTAAAAGAATTAATTTTCTATATAATTTATGGTAAATTATTGACAATAGTAATTTACGCTGAGTGGAGACTGAAGCACTGATTTAATTATTTGGTGCTTAAAAGCTGTAAATAAAGTCCATTATTTAGTGGCATTTAATGTTTTGAAAAAACAATCTCGAGGTTACGTTTCTGAACTTTTCTTGATTTCTGAATAGGTCATTGCTATAGGCAGATAAATTTGAGAGGAAATGGTACTTATTCATGTATACTTAAAAAACATCACATATTGACTCCCAAATAAATCCATTTTAAGAATGAATATTACTATTAATTCTGTTGTTATGCGAAAAATCAGTTTTTTTATCTCTCAAGTTTGTTTATTTTCATACCTAGATGATATTTCTTCCATCTGATATACATATTTTGGTTAAAGTTTTCAAAACAATCTTTTTGCATATTACCATAAATTCAAACTATCCTTTTTTAAATGCGATATAATCTTGCGTAGTTTGCCCTAATTCGCAATTTTTGTTCTTTTATACTGTCATTTTTAAGAGTGGTTGTCTCGCTAACTTTACACATTCTATGGGGATAGTTTTTTCAACATTTTATTTTTAAATATTATGTAGCACCATTAAAAATTAATTTATCATTCACTCTAATAAAAAAACTCCTTTAGCTTCATCAAAAATTAAAAATCTATTCTATCTTTTACAGTTAGTCATTCAAACCCTGTGAGATTAATCGTTTATTTAAGCTTTATTGCATCTGCCAAAATGAAAATCCCGTATAAATTGGTCCGCATTAAAAAGCAATTTTTTACAAATGCATTATTCAACGTTCCAGGTTAAAATTTACGGTTAAATGGTTGGTGGAATCTCTGAATTTAAGCTGCGAATTCGGTGAAATTCCAAATGGACATTTTGTCAGGGATCCTCTGAACGGCCCACTGATTAATGTTCTAACCTTAATTACGACTCTCGTTGTGCGTTTCATCTTTCAGCATTTTCGCATTTCTGTAATCCTGGCTAAAACCGTTAAAGTTGAGATTTTGCATAATTAGATTTCATCTTTGAATGACACCTAGCTGAATTAAAAATTTATTTTATAATCTGAAGCCTAAAAAATACAGTCAAACCTCGTTTATCGCAACACTCGTTTATTGCAAGTTTCGTTTATTTCAAGCCAAGATACTCGTCTATCGCAACTTCTTGAACTCCCAGCACTGATTGTCACATGTTGCGTAGAGCCAATGAGAGTGGAAGCGGGAATATATTGTGAGACCACCTTATACAGATACATAGGTAGAGTGGTGGGGTTCCCTCTTGAGTTGCAATAAACGAGATGCTTACGTTTTGAAGGAGATTCAATAAACGATGTTTGACTGTATTGATTAACATATAATGAACTCCTATATTTCTCCAAGGGATTTTTTCAATGAAGAATTCATGTAATATATAATAATTTCGAAAAATGTAGTTAATGTTTGAAGAATAAATTCGCAATAAATGGTTGCAACGTTATATAGGTGTTTATTCAAATTATGATCCTATTTAATTTTTAAAGAAACTTTGCATTATCTAAAAAAATTGATGCATTGAACGAAAATACGCTATAAAGTCCACTACTTATGTAAGCATAGTTGTTATGGAGTGCATTAAAGATTTCCCCACTACATCTTAAAGAAACGCTATTAAGAGTACGTATTTTAGAAAAGACAAAGTGTCTTCCATATTTTAAAGTAGCCACATAATAATTGTAAGAGTAAGCAGGGACTTTTCACCTTTTAGACTTCAAAGTACTTAATCGAATATGGTAATATCTAAATAGAAAGCTTATAAAATAAAAAAGGTTAAAGATGACTAACGGCATTAAAAATGTTCAAAATGTAAAAAAAGGTTAAATTTTTGAAAATATTAAAATTGATAAAACTATTGAAGAACCTTTTTAAAAAAATGTTTTAAAATAAATAAAAATATCGATCTTTGAATTAAAAATAAATTATTGATATGTTCAGGCTTTTTAAAACTTAAAATTGATATTTTTATATTTTTACAGACAAAAAAGAAACACATTTCTTGTATATTACAATTTTTATCTTGAAATTTGGAATTTTGTTGTTTTAAATATATTAAAAATTTAATACTACTTTACGATTGCTTGTTAGAATTCTGCTGAAAGGAATATTTGGGTTTTTCAGAACTAAATTAACATTTGTAACATTGCAGAAAGAATGTCTGGAGAAATGTCGTACACTGTAAGAAAATTTAAAAAAAGACTTACTACAAAAAGCTGAGTCGAATGAAATATTGTTTTTTCTTTTTAATTTAATGCAATGTATTTTTTTTATGACGACAAACTGTAACTATAGAAAATTTACTATAAGTTTTTTAATCGCAAGAACAATTTTTTGAATGTTCCATTAAGAAAACAGACGCTGAATTAATTATTTTTTTACTTCTTTCGGATGCCTAGCAGCCAGTTTTTATTCTTCACCATAATAGTTAAAAAAAATTCGGAATTTTTACTCCACCCAAGTGAGATTACATTTTCTATTTTAATTTATACATTTAATTATTTAAGTTTTTACTTTTACATTTAGTCGTGTAAAGTTTACTATTTATAATTACGAGAGAAAATTTTTTAACTTTTCGGATTAGATCAAGTGGAACACTTTCATGAACATTGCACGCCAGTTTACGAGTTCTCAGAAGCCTTGAATAAATTCTGCAACGTGCAATTTTTAATTCATTTCGTTTCAATTAAAACGTGCACAATAGGGGTAGTGAAGGTCGGGAACGTTCTATAAATTAGGGTTTGTAAAACAAAGGTAATTGATGTTGAGATGACAGCTTGTTCGAGAGAATTACGTGCTTCAGCCGGATATAGCTATTCTTAACGGGTCGAAATGCAGTTAACATTCTCGCCTCGTAACGTCAGGCGAAAATGGAAGACCCAAGAGCACGCGAATAACCCAGAAAACCTTAGATAATTACACACATTCCTAACAACATGTCACCAAATTTACAAAAGAAAAAATCGAGTAAGAAATTACAGTAATAAAGAAGCAGAAGCATTTTATCAAGGTAAAATAAATTCAGTATTTTTTGGAAATACGCTCAAGAGAGATGTTGTTTTCTGAAAAATTGATTGTGTGGGATACCCTTAAGTGGATCATTGCAAATTTACCAGTAAGAGGTGGATAAGTGTGGAAAGTAGGCAGTTCCATGCCAGTATGTAGTTTGCTGTACAAGCCAGAGGTGAACCGACGGCGAGCTGTCGACGAGCTGAAAATGAGCCGGAAACAAACTGAAGATGAGCCGATGGCAAGTACTGTAAACTTCACAAGAATTGCAACTGTCTACTTTCAGCTCCTGTTGCACACGATAGTTTTTGTAACAAATGTAGAAAATTGTCGATTTGAGAAACAATAAGAAAACATTTTTCTGAAATTTATGGTAATTTTTGGAAGTTTGTGGTCAAATTATCAAAAGCTCAGGAAATTTTTGGTACATTTGTAAATTGCCGAAAATTTCCAGCAATTTAAGGTATCCAAAGCTTTTTGGTAGAAATGAAAAAAATTTAAAGAAATTCAGAAAAATTGCTAACTACTGGAAATTTCAGGTATTCAAAGATTGAATTTTTTTGGAAATTTTCGGTAATTTATCAGTAATTTATTGTTAATTTATCGTTATTTATCAGTTATCTATTATAACTTATCACTTCAAGTTTGTCCAATCGCTATGGGATGCTAAGAAAAATAGTTCAAATATCTTCTTGAATAAGTTACTTTGCGGAACCAATTAGTTAATATAATATTATTTTCAGATCTTATTATTTCTACATTTTAAAATCCAATCGAATTGCTTTCTTATTTTTGTATGATAAATTGTAATCTGTTGTGATAGGAATTAAAAAGTAAAATGATAATATCCATTTTATTTTTAGGAATATTGAAAAAGGAGTCATCCACATATCGTACATAAATTACATAAACTGCAATTGCAATTTATGTACGATATGTGGATCACTTCTTTTTAATTATTCCTAAAAATAAAACAGATATTATCATTTCACTTTTTAATTCCTATCACAAAAAATTACAATTAAGTATAGAAAAATAAGCAAACAATTCAATTGGATTTTAAAATTTAGAAATAATAAGATCTGAAAACAATATTATAATAACTAATTGGTTCCGCAAAGAACCTTTTTCAGGAAGATATTTGAACCATCTTGTTGATTCTGCCATTCTTTTAGCAGATGTTTCTTTTCAGTCAGAAAATTTGAAACTAGTTAAAAACTCTTATTCTGTAATAACTATCCATCCAGTTTTATTGCTAAGTACATTAACAAAAAATTAATTGAACTACAGGTAAAAACAAATAACACTTAAGACAATATCAAGAACGACTTTTAAATGAAACTGACAACATAAGAATAGTTTTTAGAGTTGATGCTAAACTTCACAAATTTGTTAAATTAGGGAAGCATAGATTAGAAACTTTGTACCAGTGTAACGTTATATACCAAATTTCCTGTCGTTTTCGTAAAACTTACATTGGCCAATCGAAACGTCTGCTATGAATCAGAGTCAAAGAGCACAAGAATAACATCAGATTAAATGAAAAATACCATAAAGCTAAAAGTCAGCACTTAACGCAAGAGCACCGAAGTGACTCTAGTTTTATAAAATAGAATGAATATTTGCATGAATTTATTTACCGTTTTGATTATTTTAGTACTTCTTACAATGACATTGTTGAATTTAAAACTCAATATAATTATTCTAAATTCATCTTTAAGATTAATAACATTAATTTTGAATAAAAACAAATATATAATTCAGAAAAAGAATTTGTACAAAATAAGACTATGAAATTAGTCAATGTTGCTGACCCTTCTTACACCTAGGTATCGTTCCCCGATGTGATTACATTGTAATTCCTTATGTGTTAGTTCACAAAGTTTCTAATATGGTGTCGGGGCATTCCACTCCGTCTTCACTCAACTGTAATTTTTACATTCTCATCATTTATGATTGAGAAAGTATTAGAATTGTCCGAAATTTGACATCACAGTTTTTCATCGGATCTTCACGTTTCGAGACCCCCTGAATCCGAAAATCAGGTTTTTACGATGGCGTATGTCTGTCTGTCTGTTCTTCCGGCCGTCCGTCCGTAAACACGATAACTCTCGAAAATAAATGGATCAAATCCATTATAGTTATAGCGTTTTCAAAATTGTTAAAATCAACCGAATATCCAAATTTTAAGCCAAAAAACGCACGATATGAAAAAAAGTTAAGAGAAGAAGAACATTTATTTTTGAAAGACCTACAGGATTACCATAACAAATTTTTGGATTTTCTGGAAAAATCAAAAATTCAAATTTTGATTGCAAACAAAATAATGAAAAATCAAAAATTCGATTTTGTGGACAAACTATGTAGGATACGAAAGAAGATCAATCAACAAAAAATTGTTATCCCAAAAAAGATCTACAATTTCGTTAAGAATCACTTCTTGATAGGATGCGTATTTTTTGTTTTATTTGTGAAAAATAACATTGAAAATAAAAAAATAAAACAAAAATGTATGGAAAAACGACGAAAGTTAAGAGAAAAAAAGATTCAACAAAACCTGTTTACAAATGTCTGTCGGAAATCGAGCGCGCAGTATGAGTATCACGATGAGAATGTGTACCTCAAAGCCTACAGAGCTTTGAGAAACTTAATCTTTGACTATACTTAATTAAGTAGACAATTCAGAATATGAAGACGCATATAAATACTGCCATCTGAAATAGATCTTTTTGATGAAGTTTTATTCAAGCAATCCAAATGCAAACAATAAATATCCGAGCGCGAAGTGCGAGACTCAACCGTCACGCACCCTAGGCGCGCTCAAACTTGCGAGCGAAGCCGCCTTACATTTATAAAAGAATCGCTTTTATAAATCATACAAAGCTATCTAAAATTACTTTTGTGATGCAGTATTTTAATTCTCTTATTTTGATTCTTCTAATTTGATGTGCAGAAATGATTAATGAGAAAGAATTGGCTGCCAAAGGTCGACCATAGTTATTAATTCGGAAATGGCGCGACGCAGGCAGCCAGCTTTGGTTCGATATTGGTACCCAGTGATGGGGCCACAATGTCAGTCAAGCGCAGGCCATAGTTATAAATCCGGCAATGGCGCGACGATGGAAGCCGGGTCAGTCCGATATTGGTACCGAGATTTGGGCTAACAATCTCAGCCAAGCCTGGGCTGCCATGTGCGTGACATAGTTATCATTCCGTCATTGGTGCTACATTGTCAGCCGAGCTTCGGAAATATTTTAGCCGACTCGGGGACAATGTTGGGCCGTGTGTGACTTCGCACTTAGGTTTTTGTCTAATATCAAATGGAGTATTAGTGAAAAAAAGTCAAACTGGAAATTCACGCAGAAATTTAAGTGATATTTTAAAACAGTTCATGTGGAAATCGAAGTATATACTTTTTCAATTGTAAATTAACTCTTACCTATAAATTGTAATGCTGAAACGTGATGCTTGAACGGTTTGATTCTTTTTGAATTACCACACGAGTTTCACGTGGCTTTCTACATGGGATTTCATGCGAAAATTTCCACCTGGAGCTCGATAAAAAAATTCAAAAACATTGTGATACCTTCTTCTTCATTTTTACTCTGGTATTTTCTCTTAATTGCCATCTAAATTTACTTTACTGAGTGCTGAGAAAGAAAAAATGGACCAAATGCGTGGGAATAATCTTATTTTGTTAATATATAAATTTTAGATAAGATAAGATATATTATTATAAGCGTATTTGCAAATTAATTTTTATTTTACAAGAATTATTCAATGAAATAATGAAATGAAAATTATTATTTATTACGAAGTAAGTCTAAGGTTTAAATTAACTTTATTAGTTATATTAGTATTAACTTTTTTAGTTTCCCAAAAAAGTGAGTACTTTTATTTATTTATTGATTTTTAATATTAGGAAGGAACACCCGACTAACCCCTGAAGTTTGCAATAAGAATAACATGAAAAAGAACCTTTTCGTAAATCACATCAATAATCTAGCATATATTTTTGATAATTCCATCCAAAACGTTAAAATGTATAATAAAGTATAGGCGATACTCTCATGATCTCACGAAACCCCCCTAAGTCCCTTTCATAGAGCCCCATGAAGATACTCTATGTAAGCGCAATGATAATTTTGCGGAATATTGTCTTTAAATAATACTTTTTCTAATTTTCTTCATAGATTGTCGTGAATTAATAACTTCCAAGATATCATGTATTTGTCACTTAATTTTTAATTTCTTAAACAATTTTTTTTCATTTCAACAAGTTAATTTCTATAGAATAATGCGGATTAAGCGTATTGTATGCATGTTGTGATCTCTTTAATAAACTTGAAGAGTGTATATTTTTACTTTTATTAATCATTTATATTCTTAATTTTTGTTATGTTTAAATCCAACTTTTTAAAGGATAAAACTATAAAATCGTACCTTCTTTTCGTATTCAATTAAAAATTTGCTTTTAGAGTAGGTGTGATATCGAATATGTTCAGAAGTAGGTGTTCACATTAAATATTTTGTCTATAGTATCCATAAAATACCATCAATTGTCGATATTATAATGTATTCATTTTTGTAGAAAAATATAAATTGTTTCAACACTCAGTAGTAGGGTCATAAGTCTAAAAGATAGAATAATGTAGTGAAACTTATTAAAAGTGCACTAAAAGTATTTCTCTAGATTTTCCCAGCAAAAAGTTGCATTTAAACAATTGTAAATTGTTTAAGCTATAAAGAGGCAAATAAAACATTTACCCTTCAAAATCATAATTTGGGAAAAAGCGTTCTAAAAATACGAATCATTCGAGATATTACAAGATGATAATTTTTTTTAAACAAATAAAAATGGTGGAAACAATAACACGTAACATCCAAAAATTCAGATTTAGGCTAAACTTTGGAATTTTGTTAAAAAATTAGCAACCAAGTACGATTTTGTAGATTTTTCTATCAAAAAGTTAGATCTAAGCAAAAATATATTGTTTTATTAATAAACAAATATTTAAATAAAAATATATACTCTCCAAGTTCATCAAATATACCATAAAAAAAAGAACTGGGGGTGCTGAAAAAATTCAAAACTTTTTTTGGGCCACCCTCATGGCTATCCCTATAGAATTTACAATTTTTTTTTAAGAAACTGGATTGTGGGTAAGTAAGTGAAACTTGATAGCTAAAGAAGACCTATTATCTCTAAATTTGAAGAATTTAAAATTGAGATGCTTTTTAATAGAAAATCGTTTTAAAAAATTGATCACCTTTAATATTGAAACAATGGTTGCTTATATTTTTAGCTTTTTTTCAATAATAAGGATGATTTATCAAAATACGTGTAAATGCGAATGGACAACGGTTTGAAATTGCATTTCTTATAAATTATATTATTTTAGCTTAAAAGTAAATTGATTGTGAGCTTACTGATAGTCACGTGGCCTAGATCAAGGGTTCAAAATCAGGCTTCTAATTTTAAAAGTCAGTGATCAAAGATCATGGTGCAAGTTTCAAAGATGAATGGCCAATGGTCAAAGGTCAATTAACTCAAAAGTATTGAAAATTTAAGTTCCGTCATTAAAAACGGAAAAGAAGTTATGCCAACAGTTAATGTTCGATATTGAATAGAGTTTTCCAACGATTTAATCTAGTATTAATTCTTTTGAATGAATTATAGTGTCTCCTCTACACCGTTTTTCAAATCCGAGTATTCAGGAATGCGTAGATTCAGTATTATTACTTGCCTAGATTGTTTGGAGTTCTATATTATGTTGGGTAATAATTCACTGTTTATGTAGAATTTTGCATATACTGTAATTAATTACACAATCATCTGCATGCCTAGCATTTTGTAGTAGTAGTTGCATTGATTCTGGTGAGACACTGATTCAAGAGTTATTTTCAGTTCTACCAATCAGCCATCCTTAAGTAGTAGTATAACAAACGAATAGTCAAACGCACATGATCCACTTTATGTAATATTACCTATTGAAATGAATTTGCGATCAGTGAAGTTTCAAAGGAGACTGTGATAATTGACACTTGTTTAAAGGGAGAGTATTCAATTATATAATATTTTTATATTCAATGAAATTCGAATACAGCCAGTTTTACTAAAGCTATTTTTGTATTTAAGACCAGAGAGGATGAAAATTAAATAAATGATCTAAAAGAAATATTTTGAAACACAAAAGATTTGAGTAGGATCGATCGTGGCTAGGTAGCGGCACTTTAGAAACTCAATTCAAAATATAGTATAAAGGAATATGGAATACGTTTTCTGTGAACACTTTGGACGCTCCAACGGCATTAATGAACGAGAAATTAATATCACATTTTTATTTTGCACTACGCAAAAATCCCACTTTGAAAATTCAACATGACCAGTACAAATAAGGAAGATATGTATTTGAATGAAATAAAGATAAAAAAGACTCTAACGAAAAAAACAGCTCGAGCCCGACAAGCAGGGAGATTGGAGAATAGGCAACCATGCAATGTCTCCATAACAACCCACTACGAGAATGATTCAATTATGAATCTTTTTTGTACTTTTAATTAGCATCACCCGACAAGTTTTAAAAAGATTAAACAAATATAGTACTTTATTGTGAGACAATAATTCATATGTACTCTTCACTGAGCGTTCCACGCATAACCCTCTTTACAAAGGGAATTTAATTGGAATTCATTTCCTGCGTCTTTTACCGATATAATGTAGTTTTCATTTCGACATTTTTCCATGAGGGGTAATGCTTTTGTATATAACCGTTAGTTCATAGTTGACCACCAGAACCTTTAAGATCCCACTATTTATATGCATCTTCATATACTGAATTTTCAAAGTAATTATTAAGTATAGGTAAAGATTAAATTGCGCGATGCTCTGTAGGCTTTGAGGTACACATTCTCATCCTGACACTCCCCAGGTAAAAAATTTATATATAGTTTATATATAATGGACAAGGCAATAATAATTTTTATTTGTTTTACAAATATTTCTGTAGAAAAAAAGTTAAG
>NC_046659.1:55034201-55046221 GCF_010883055.1 Belonocnema kinseyi
ACTTTTCATCTGGGCCGCGCTGCTCGCTCGATTTTTGGCAGACATTTTCATTGAATTGCATTAAGAAAAAGCAAAAATAATTGAAAACTTGATGCTGTTTGCAAATAAACCGACTGGGCCATCAAAGAAAAATTTAAATTTGATAAAACCTTAAGTTTAAATATTTAGTCACAAGAATTGTTAATAACAGGGGTTATTGTTAACTAATCTAATATTTTTGTGACTAGCAGTCATTCGTCCAATAGCTAAAAACATTTCCAGTGCAAAAAAAATTTCTATGCGAAAGGGCAAACATTTTTAATTTGTTAATCTAATGTGTTATTAAATGTCATTCCAACATTAATAGGAAGCACTTTTAGCAAAAAAAAAATTCATCGATAATAAGACTTTGTTCATACTTTGACTGGAAAAGTTATTAATAAAAAATAGAGGAGACGAAATTTTGGAAAGTCATGATCTATAGAATTAAATGATCTTCAATTTAAAACAGAAAAATTCAAAATCCCAAGAAAATTGAAGGCTCTGGACATTTTTGAACGAAAAAAGTGCATTTCCTCCAACTGTGCGTCGTGGGTACAGTACGTTTGTTTATAGATTTTAATAGCTTATAGTATATTTATTTTAGAAATGAAGTTTGAAATAATATAATTAACTATTTAATTCAAAATCTCCTTTAAATTTACATTTTTCAATAAAATTTTAGGGGCTGAATGCAGCGAGAAAAAAGCTTTCAAGATTAAGAAACAAATAAATTATTGAACTGTATAAATGTATATATGGTGTTGGGTTGAATTTAAATAACTATATACATTATATTAAATGCATTTTCTCATTCATCATTCGTGTCATTGACTTTTTTCCAAATGATTCCCTCAAACATTTTAATTACAATGACCACTACTTTTTTAAAATTTTCCCTTCAAAACTTGAAATTTTTAAGATTTTAAAGGAACAAAGATTCTTTACTTTTCAACTTAAGTTGTAGTCTTACATGTTCTAATTATTATTATATTCATATTGGATATAAATAATATATTTTTCATTAATTCTTCTGATCATGTGTATGTTTTAAATATTTTTGTCATTGAGGTCGTAAATATTATTAATTTTTTCATTAGTTACGTTAATAATTTCAACAATAAATAATTTTGTTTAACTTTATAAATAATAAAATCAATAATATGAACAAAATAAATCAAAAAATATAAAGTTCGAACTGCTTTCAAAATATATCTCAAAATTAAATTTCATTCATTTAAAACTACATATTTTCATGACTTTTTCTTTTTTTAAATAATTAGTAATAGTTACTCTTATTTTTTCATATATTCTTTTTTGTTTATCTGCAAACAGCATCAAGTTTTTAATTATTTTTGCTTTTTCTTAATACAATTCAATGAAAAAGACAGACCTACTTTTTGTGGTGCCATCTGTTAGCTTAGTTTGACCAACATTTCCCCTCCGGATCGTAAGAAAACTACTATTTCATACACATACACCAGGGCTCGCCACTTCAAGCAGGTGTTGGCTGCCACTAATTTTTTCAGTCATTTTTTTCTTCGTTTTCCAGGAATCGAGCCAAGGGTTACGGTCACGGTAAATTAAGTCTCGTCGTCGCTCACGCCGGGGGGTCTGAACCTTTTTACTCGAATTTTCAATACATTTAATTTCCAAGTTCAATTTTATTTTTAATTGAGAAAGTGAATCAAATTTAACTGCAAATTGAAGCTGTCATAAAAGTTTTAAAAAGGAGGAAAAGTTTGAAAAATTTTGAATGAAAATTCATTTAAAAAAAAGAGAGGAACAATTGTCGCCAAAACCTTTTTTTTCGTTCTTATCGTGCCCCTTTATCTTGTGCAAACTTTAAGTAAAGATTAAAAAATAATTTACCTAAGTTGCTGGAAAGATTTTGTGTTGGTTTTATTAAAAATTTTCAATACTTGTGAATGAAGAGCGGATTGAAGCTACTGTGACGTTAGTTCAACTGTTTAATAAAAGCTTTGAAACTTCAATGCTTTCATACAAAAATGTTTAAATATAGGCGATTTAAGAGTTTAAACAATTCCAGTAGAGAGGCTATTTGTATCAGTAAAATTTCACTCACAATCTGTGAAATTTCACTGATTCATGTTCAGAGAGTAGACCATTGAGTCATAAATCTATTCAAATTTATGAATTCTTAATTTTTTAAACTCTCCATTAAAAATTCTTAAATTTTGATGATTTAATATCAAATTTTCTTCTTTTTAGAACAGTTAGGATTAAAAACTTGACTTTTGATTTCCGAAACCATCAAAAGGCAACAATTTTAATTTATGAATCTTCAAATTTCAAGAGATTTCATTTGTACTTTTTCGAAATTTAAATTGTCAGTCTTTTAAATTAAAGGTGTTTTTTTTTTATTTTGAGAATTTAGAATTACAAATTAGGTAAGTTTTTAGTTTAACAATTAAAAATTCTATAATTTTCACAATTTTTATTTGAAATTTCTTAAGTTTGGAATTCTCAGAATTGATAACTTTGACTCATGTTTAAAATCATTAAAATATAAGGATTTCAGTTCAAATATCTTCAAGATTAAGGAGTTGTCGATTGTAACTCTTGGACACTATATATCGTTCAATTGTCATTATTTTAAAATTGAAGAGTTCTTGGTTTTAATAATCTGCAATAAAAAATCCTTTAATTTAAGTTACCTACTTTCAAAATTTCTTCTCTTTGGAAGTTTTAAAATTGAAAATTGTAATTAATACCACTAAAAACATTCTGTTATCTGTGTTTAAATGTTCATTTCTGTCTTTATTTCCAGTTCTTGCTTGCATAAAATCTTATATCAAAATGAAAGATGCAAGTTACTGAAAGTCAATTGAAATTAAATTTAAAATAAAATTTAATTAAAGAGGAGGTAGATATTTTAATATTCATTCAAATGTATGATTAGTTATTATATTTGATAGAACTTTTAATTGAAAAATTAATTTCATTTTGATAATTACTCCTGATAATAATTATATTCAATAAAAACAATAATAATTATTCTTTTTTAATGGTATTACATAAAATTATACTCACTGATTAAATTAAATGAGAATAAAAATGAATTGAAATTGTTCCCGTGCAATAGGACCAAAATCGTTTACAATAAATATGTATAGAGAAAGAAATCTGCATTAGAATAAAAAATACTTTTCACTGAAATCTATACTTCACATTTTAATTACAAAAATTTATTTTAATCTTAATACGCTTACCTTCTATTTGAGTTGAATTTTTATAGTTCAAGTAAACTAGAATTTGAGTTGTAGAATTTGACAATTATCCATTTAAATTTTTCTTATTCTTATTATTTCATTCAAGAAATAATGAAATATGCCATATTTTTATATAAAAATATTTTTATTTTCGGTAATTATTATAAGACTTGCAATAAAATATAGTAATTGCTGAATTCTTAATAATGCAAAGCATTAAAAAGTTCAAAAGATGAACTAATTTGACTTCAGGCAATTTTTTTAATTGTTCTGAAAAATAAAAATGTTCAGTAAAAGTAGTCTAGCTTGGATACTACATCTATACATACCGCAATTTCTGTACGAATAGCTGATTCAACGATCACGGTTATTCATAAATTATAATTCGTGATTCATAAAATAAATACGCAAGTTTTTGTTTAAGTAGAAGGCATTTTAAAATTAATTATTTGACATACTTTCATTAGCAGAAAAATATTTTTGAGTTGAAAAACCAGTGAACATGATGTCCTGCTTTAATTTTTTTCAATTTTGAAATAATTATTTAATTTCAAAGTATTTTTCAATTTCTGATTATGTAGCCCTCACTGAATTGATTTTAAAATACCTAGCACCATTACTGTAATATTTATTACATTGAAAAACTGAATTGCTTGATCCAATTTAAACATAGAACTCTAGCGATAGTAAGTTGGTTCATTATTTATTCAAAACACATCAGAAAATATTATTTTTTCACACAAGCTACTTTCTTTCACATTTACGTCAGTGAATCAAAAATGAGAATAGTTTCCTAGTCGCAAATCTGGTAATTGCGATATCGCACATATAGTATTATTTCAGATAGAATTTCACTTTTCCGTACAAAGGTTAAACTGAGCATTGAAATTTGATTTGTCGATGAATTGAATGGAAAAGCGAGGTACTGCGATACCGAATAGTGACATCGCACAAGAATCACTAAAAAAGTTAAAGAAAATAAAAAATAAATCTTCTGAGTCCCATATAGCTAATCACTCTCGCGAGGGAAATGGCATGAGATAATGTAGGATAACTTCTTCCTAGAAATAGTACCTAGAACTCCAGCGCATTTTTCATAGGAAAAACGAATAAAAAATGGTTGCAAAACTTTTATGGAATTTTAAACGAGGGGCTATTCACTCTGAAGTCGAAGGTTTCGAACGTAAGAATTTTGCGTGAAGTCTTAACGAAATCACGTAATGCTATGAAAAGCATGAAATCGTAACGTTGAAGTCGTTGTAGCTATGACTAAGTCGGTGAAACTATGTTATAAGTCGTAAAAATAAGATAAGAGTCAACACACAATGTAGTGAGTCAGCAAATACGAACGTAGCGTCGTGCGAAATCAGTAAGGAGTCAGTACGAAGTCAGAGTGAAGTCGGACAAAGTCAGACGAAATCGACACTCGCGTGCGGTAATTCCAAACGGTATGGTGAAGTGTGCCGGTAGGTATTCGTTTGAACTAAGTCACAATTGAACTAAAGCCCATTTGAACTAAAACAGTTGAATAACGCTTAATATTTTTGGCCTGTAGAAAAAGAGAAGATAGATGGTATGTTAGTTGCTTTAAATGGTAGAGTTATTTTCGATTTGTAGCGTTATGTAGCGCGGCGTGTACAATCCTTGTTGATTTAATTTAAATCTTGTGACAGGCAGTGAAAATAGAAAATAAGGGAACTTGTGCTCATGTCAAATTATTATTTTCGAAAATACTGCATCTAAAAATTGTCCAGGGTACATAGCAATAGAAATTTAAATAATTTACTTAGTTAATATAAACAATAGTTGAATATAGTGTGCAAATTTGAAAATTGTATTCAAATAGAAAGCATGTTAAATAATATTGTTTCGAACCTTTATATTTCATAACTATTCAGGAAACGTGATAATTATAAGTTCTTTCTGATTGAAAATATTAAAAACCGTAGAATTAAAACTTGAAGCGTTAAAAATTAAAGACTTACCAATGAATCAATCATTGTGGTCTAGAAATAGTTTTGAGGTCAGATTAAGACAAATAATTTTTCGCGCAAATAAACCTCTTTCATTAACTATTCTTTTATTATGATTGTCATGAGTCCAAATGATTAATATTTTCATTCGTTGCGAAAATTCTTTCATCTTTCTGAAACATTTTCAATCTCAAATATTTAAATTCTTTTTAACATTTTAAACAATTTTTGTTGAAATCGTTTCCAATATTTTTTTAATAATTTAAATCTTTGCTTTTCATCTCAACATATTTACAATCTTTCTGAAATGATCATGAAATTTTATTATTCTCTTGGAATGTTGATAATATTTTGGAATATATCAAATCAATGCAAAATACTTTAAAATTTTCCAACGGTTTGGAAACAGTTTTCGATACATGAAATATTTCTTAAATCTTTTCCAATATTTTTAATCTTTGCAAAATCATTTTATTATTTTCAATCGTTGTGAAATGTTTTAAATTATTGTATCGTTTTCTTTATCTTTTTGAAATATGTAATATGTGGTATATTCATAACTATTCTTCTATATTTTTACTCTTTGTAAAGGTAATCTAGCATATTTGAAATATTTTATTGTGGAAATCGTTCGGAATCGTTCTGAAATCTTTTTCATGACTTGAAATACTTTGTAATCTAAGTTCTTTCAATATGGTGTACACCAGTGTGGTCCAAAAATGCATCGTAAATTGTTTTTTTACTCTAGAGGGTAACAATGCCCCCCACCCTCCCAAAAAAGTTTCCATTTTCGTAGCGAGAAAATCCATAATTTTTGGTTCTTCAAAATTCTGATATTAACATTAAATTAACATAAGGAAATTTTGAATTTTGGGAAAATTGAAGTCATGTTCCAGAGTTACATCGAACATTGCCAAGTTTCGTAGGGATTTAATAGGAGTGTCTACGAAATAAAACCATAGTAATAACTTTTATTTCCAACCCACCCCCGCCTTCCCCGCAGCGCGCCAAATATGACCCAAAAATTGAAAAACTACATTTTCACGTATTATTGTTACTTATTAGAAATTTCCGTCGTCTTTTTCATGCAAATAATAACTAATGAACAATTTTAATATTTACCATGACTTTTTAAACCATTGTTAATTGTTTAAACAAATTTTAAATATTCAAACAATTATTTATTCTCCAAAAATGTAAAAAAATCGTATTTTCTGATTTAAATATAATTCTTTGTCATTGTTTGGAGTAATACAATTTTTTTTAAAACATTACGTAAATATTGAAACAATTAATTATTGTTTATTTTCAAAATATCTAAAAATGGAGCCAGAGATCTCTACTTTTTTAAATTAGTATCCTATGCTACATTTGATTGAATAATTACATAATTTTGAAACATTTCTTATAAAGTTTGAACAAATTTATATTTGTTGAAAGAATTTTTATTTGCTTAGGGCTTAAGCAGTTATTTTTCGATAATGAAAACAGTGAAATAACATAGAAGACATTGAATTATTTACAATTTGGAAATATTTTTGGAAAAGTAATTATTGAAACAAATTATATCTGTTTAGACAATTATTTGTTGTGCTCTATTTAATTACCTTTTTTTTAAATTATCGAAAAGAAACTGCTTGAGAAAAAAAAGATTGTTTAAATAAATAGAAATGTATTAAGCACCACAAGAAATGTATAAAAGTAATATAATTAATCAATAAAACGTACATTTCAATCAGAGAATGCGATTATTTTTTAAGAGTTTATGGAATAAATAATCCTTAAAATAATATACATTATTCGATTGAACCCTGGAACATGAGTTCAACTTTTCAAAAGTTCCAAATTTTTCCATGTTAATTAAATATGATTTTTAAGTGCCCGTTGGCACGTCTGAATATTCGAATTTCAAAAAACCAAAAATTATGGATTTTCTTTTTCTGGAAATAGAAACTTGAGGGAGGAGGGGTCTTTTTCTGTAGCTTGAAAATAATTGTTTTGACCACCCTAGTGTACACTCAACAGTGCAATTATTGTTTACTTCTCTACCATGTGTTTCAAAATTTGTATGAAATTCCAGTGATTTATATCAAAGCTTCTCGGCGATTGAGGATGTGGACCTGTAGCGGAAGACGATTTCGTTCACGAGTTCTGTAGATTCGGTGGATTAGATTTCCATTCAGCTGCTTGCTTAGATTACAAAGTATGTCAAGTAATGAAAAAGATTTCAGAACGATTCCGAACGATTACCAAAACAAAATTATTTTAAATATGTTAGAATATCTTCACAAAGAGTAAAAATACATACAAATAGTTATAAATATACCACATATTACATATTTCAAAAAGATAAAGAAAATGTTAAAATAATTTAAAACATTTCACAACAATTGAAAATATTAAAATGATTTTGCAAAGATTAAAAATATTGAAAAAGATTCAAGAAATATTTTATGTATCGAACACTGTTTCAAACCCTTTGGCAGATTTTAAAGTATTTTGCATTGATTTGATATATTCCAAAATATTTTCAACATTCCAAAAGAATAATAAAAATTCATTGTCATTTCAGAAAGATTGTAAATAATTTGAAATGATATGCAAAGATTTAAATTATTAAAAAAATATTTGAAAGGATTTCAAACTATTTCAGAGATTTTAAACCTTGCAAAAGATTTGAGAAAAATTGTTTAAAATGTTAAAAAGAATTTAAATATTTGAGATTGAGAGTGTTTCAGAAAGATGAAAGAAGTTTCGCTACGAATGAAAATATTAATCATTTAGCCTTATGATAATCAAAATAAAAGAATAGTCAATGAAAGAAGGTTGTTTCCGCGAAAAATTATTTATGTTAATCTAACCTCAAAACTATTTCGAGACCACAATGATTGATTCATTGATAAGAATTTAATTTTTAACGCTTTAAGTTTTAATTCTACGGTTTTTAATATTTTCAATCAGAAAGCACTTATAATTTTCACGTTTTTCTGAATAGTTATAAAATATAAAGGTTCAAAACAATATTATTTAACATGCTTTCAATTTAAATACATTTTTCAAATTTGTACACTATATTCAACTATTGTTAACATTAACTAAGTAAATTATTTAAACTTTTATAGTTACGTACCCTGGACAATTTATTAATGAAGTATTTTCGAAAATAATAATTTGACATGAGCATAATTTCCCTTATTTTCTACTTTCACTGCCAGTCACAAGATTTAAATTTAATCAACAAGGATTTTACACGTCGCGCCACATAACACCACAAATTGAAAATAACTCTACCATTTAAAGCAACTAACATCCCATTTATTTCTTTTTTTCTACAGGTCAAAAATATTAAGCCTTATTCAACTGTTTTAGTTAAAATGGGCTTTAGTTCAATTGTGACTTAATTCAAACGAATACCTACCAGATGTGCCCTTGCATTGAATCTCCAAAGCATATTTTGTCCCAGGCGCGGTTATCTGCAGACTGTAAATATCGGGCGCGTATTGTGACATAAGAGAAAAGCATGCGTTATGAAAAAAGTGATGAAAGCCTATAAGAAGAGCTAATTCAAATGGCTTGGATCAACAAATGGAGTAGCAGGGAAACTAAATGCAGTAAAGACACAGAAAACACAATTCTGTACAACTGAAAAATTATTAATAATTAAAATAAACAATAATGATATTTTTTCTTGAAATGATTTTATATTTGACTCCCCTTTTGTGGGCTACCTATCATGAGTATTTTTTGCAACAAAAACCAAGAGAGAAATAAAATATGAAATTCTACAATATAAACAATATTTAATGACTTTTTATTAATGCTTATTAATGATTATTTCTTCATACAAAAATGATTAAATAGCCAATAAATTTCACTAATAATGTATTTTTTGGTTACCGAGCTTATTTTCGTTGGGAAATGAATATTTTATTGTGGGAAAAGGCAATGTTAAAAATACATCTTAAAAATAATGCATCTTTAAATTATGTATGGTAGCGTCTTCCGTTTTTCCTCGACGGAACTGTACTTTTTTGTTAGAAAAACATTGAATGGTCAAGATAATTTACAATTTGTGCAATTTTAGGTTATTTCTTTCTTTATCGGTTTAAATAAATATATTTTGGCCATGAAAAGGCTAAATTAGAAAATTCAGTTCAAAAATGTATTTTAAGGTTATCCCTTACTTTATTGGTCGGAAGGGAACCAATATATTATGTCGTAAATGGGGTAAGTTGGTAATAAAATTGACAAATAATGCAGTTTTTGGTAATATCTTCTAGGTTGTCCGTTTCCTCTCAATTAAATAGTTGTCTTCTTATGAAAAAAATTAAATAGCCAAAGGAATTAACTAGTAATGTTTTTCGGTTATGTCGTTTATTTTCGCGTGGAACTGGATATTTTATCTTTCAAAAAGTCTACGCTAGAAACAAAATTCACAACTAATGCATTTTCTGCTTATGTTTTAGACGTCTTCCGTTTTCTCTCGACTAAATAGAAGTACTTAGTACTTTTTATTGAAAAAACCTTGATAGCCAATTACCTTACTAATAATACACTTTTAGGTAATGTATAACTCATTGTCGATGAGAAATAAATATTTTATGATTTCCTGACTCTGTGTGTGCTGCAACTTAAAGATCCGTTAAAAATCAGCATTGAAAATTTGGACGATTACATTGCACTCTTATAAATGAGAATATAAAAATGTACAGTTTTAATGTTGTAAACTACTGCCTAGATATATGTATATATGTAAAACAAGACTGTTGTATTAAATTATTATGGTTCTATATAAATTTGTTGAAAAATCGTACTCAGTGGGTACGAAATAGCCGAAAATCCATGAAAAATATTTTCTCACATTGAATAGTGTTAAAATTTAACCTGCTGATTTTTAACGCTATTCATTCTGTTCTATTATGTTTTTATTAAACTTTTACTCGGGTAGACCCGGTTATACATCATAACCACGGACTAAGTCAAGCAGCGCCGTAGCGACGGTCTCAGGGGCCCCGGTGCGAAACTTTTCGGGGGCCCTTAGTGGGGAGTTTTTCTCATAAAATAGTGTACATTGCTTTATTATTGTGGGGTAATAAAAAATCAGCTAATTTTTTTGTTCTTTTCAAAGAAGTGTTCTTATTTACGTTTTACACTCGTGATGTACAAACACTAAAACTACGCAAAAAATGACTCATGAAAGAAGGTTTTAGAACATCTAGTATCTGGCATTCTCATAATCCTAAAAAAACTTTTTTCACGATCTCATAATGACAGTATATATGCATTTTGTAGAACCAAATTTTCGTTATCACAAGTGTGAATCTTATAACTATATACTGTTCAATATGACTGTCATGAGAAATTACCATTTTTTTATGTTTAAAATACTGCAATCCTGCAATAAATAGCATATGAAAGCAGGAGGTTTGTGCACACCTAACGTTATGCATCTCTTTTTTAAAACGATTTCTTTCTCGATTTCATAGCGGCAAAATCATCGATCGTTTTCGTAAAATCAATTTTTCGGGTTCTCTCATTTTCGATCGATAGAATGGCTAATCCGTTTAATCTTTTCTGCCCTATCGAGCTTCGAAAATAATTCTTGATCAATTTCAATTTTGAAAATGATCGTTCAGCTGTTGCGGAAGTTACTGGGATAGTAAGGTACATTACACAAACAGTGTAAACGTCTGAAAAAGTGGACATCAAAGAACTGTGTTCAATTACGAGAAAATCGACCAGTTGTTTAACAGTTTTCATTTGCTTTACTTGGGAGTTGAAAGCAGATATTACAGACAGCAATTGCGCAGGAAAATATTCAGATATGTAATCTGGCATTTTCTGGACAAACTTCTCAGCCTCCAACCTTATTTCTTGATCACTGGAATTGGCAATAAAATGAGGTTGCACCACTTTATATGTGTCTAGGAGCAAACCCATTCCTTCGAATCTTTTTTTCAACTGTGAACATATTGTATCTATCATTGGATAGAAAATGGAAATTTTGAAGAATTTTTCGGGATCGGTCAGCCTTTCGTCTTCGCACAGTTCATCGAAATACTTTTTTCTTCTCCTCATTGGTTCTTCAAAATTTGTTTGCAATATTTAATTTTGCAAACAATTCAGAAGCTTCAGAAAGGAATTCGTCAAAAGAATCGCGCATTTTCGCAACTTCTGAAAAAGCATTTTCAAGAAGATCATTGGCTGAGTGAAGGTCAAGTTTTTTTATGACTGCAAAGCTTGAGATGCTACATTGACTTTTTTCAAGATTTTGCACTGAATGACCAGCAATAAAACGAAATTGAATCTTTCCATTTTTTTTAGGAGTCCTGAAGCCGCGTTTCTCTCTTCGGGTTTGTTACTTGTGAGAACGATACGCGCTAAATTTTTGAGAACGTGTCCTAACCTGGCTTTAAGCGCGTAAACAGCATCATATCGAATATCGACCAGCCCAACGGGTGGGGTTCAAAGTTTTGAGAGTGATATTGTGATTTTCGGAAAATTCATCGTCACGAGAAAATTGAAGATCTTTCCAACGAATTATACTTTTCCCAAAGAAATTGTATACGTCTTGGACGATCTCAAAAAAAAAACGGCTAATCTCAGAATTTTCTTTGACCGCATCATTCAATACCAAATTCAGTTTATGTGATGCACAATGAACAAAATAGGCATAAGGAGCTTTTTCTCTGACTTTTTTTGGACGCCATTCAATGAACCGCTCATGACAGCTGCACCGTCATAGGTTTGCCCACAACATTTTCTGATTTGCAACCCTTTTTTCTCAACAAATTCA
>NC_046659.1:55046321-55048639 GCF_010883055.1 Belonocnema kinseyi
TAACATCTTTTCATTTTCATAACTTCTTATGAAGCTGGGTCAGTTGATGTATTTGTAAATAAGTATTTGCTGTTATTGTCGAGCGTGGAAATAATGAGGTTACGATTTTAAATATATCTTCGACAGTTCCACGCTTTTCATATGAGTTGAAGAAATGTTATTTATTAAATGTTTTATATCAATTTTTAGACTTCGAAAAGATTAGCAGCTCTCAGCCGATTTCTTCCTCTGAAGAAAACATTCTGGTGGTTACTATTTGTACATCAGTGAATTCAGAAAATTTATCCAACACAGACAAATCGAAAAGCGATATTATCACTCATGAAAGTTCTGACTCAGATGAGGTACATTTTACCATATTAAATAATTCAAATGGTTTGAAAAGCGAACAATTTTCAATGTTGTAAATCGCACTTTTTCGCTGTGTGGAATACGACTTTTTCTTTCCAGGTACCGTTTTCCTCACCTATCCTACACCCTGAATACAACGAATCTTCTATTTCATGTAATAATTTTCCGGCTAAAATAACTGATTCGGAAATCAAACACGCTATTATTTCTTCTGGTTCAAATCAGCCACAAGGTCCTTTTCCACGTGATACGAGTCAAGAAAATCGTTGTTTTTCAAATACGTACTATTACAACGTAGCAAAGTCTGGATTGAAGTTAAATCGAAATTGGTTGTGCTACTCGTCGGAACTGGATTGCGTTTATTGCCAACCTTGTTGGTTATTTCCGCAAACAGCGGTTACTGCCGCAGCTCCAGCACAAAATGTCTGGACCAATGGTGTAAGGGACTGGAGGCACCTTACAGCACGAATCAAAACTCACGAAACTTCACAAAGTCATACGACTTCATGTTTGGTTTACGAAAAATGGCGAAAAAATGGGGTCTTGGAAGAAGCATTCGAAAAAGATATAAAATTTAAACGAAATTTTTGGCGTAAAGTAATGGAGCGGACCCTCGATGTAACACTTATGTTGGCTTCTTGTAACCTTGCTTTTCGTGGTAGCAGTGAAAAAATATCGGATCGTGAAAAGGGTAATTTTTTATCTGTTGTAGAACTCCTCGCGAAATACGATCCCATCTTGCAGGAATTATTACAACTTCCGAAAGGATCTGTGAATTATTTGAGCCCTCAGTCACAAAACGAATTCATTTCGGTCCTTGCAAAACAGGTTAACGGTGACATTGAGAGAGAATTACAAAATGCTCTTTTCTTCGCAATTGTTTTGGATTCAACCCAAGACACAAGTAAAATTGATCAATTGAGTCAAGTTTTTCGGTATGTCAAAATTGTAAATGACAGTGCTGGTAAACCGCTGGAACTCAAAATATGTGAAGTATTTGTAGGGTTTCAAGAAATTCAGGATCCATCAGCAAAGGGACTCTCACAACAAATTATTGAATTTGTTGAGAAAAAAGGGTTGCAAATTAGAAAATGTTGTGGGCAAACCTATGACGGTGCAGCTGTCATGAGCGGTTAATTGAATGGCGTCCAAAAAAAAGTCAGAGAAAAAGCTCCTTATGCCTATTTTGTTTATTGTGCATCTCATAACCTGAATTTGGTATTGAATGATGCGGTCAAAGAAAATTCTGAGATTAGCCGTTTTTTTGAGATCGTCCAAGACGTATACAATTTCTTTGGGAAAAGTATAATTCGTTGGAAAGATCTTCAATTTTCTCGTGACGATGAATTTTCCGAAAATCACAATATCACTCTCAAAACTTTGAACCCCATCCATTGGGCTGGTCGATATGATGCTGTTTACGCGCTTAAAGCCAGGTTAGGACACGTTCTCAAAAATTTAGCGCGTATCGTTCTCACAAGTAACAAACCCGAATAGAGAAACGCGGCTTCAGGACTCCTAAAAAAATGGAAAGATTTAATTTCGTTTTATTACTGGTCATTCAGTGCAAAATCTTGGAAAAAGTCAATGTAGCATCTCAAGCTTTGCAGTCAAAAGAACTTGACCTTCACTCAGCCAATGATCTTCTTGAAAATGCTTTTTCAGAAGTTGCGAAAATGCGCGATTCTTTTGACAAATTCCTTTCTGAAGCTTCTGAATTGTGTGCAAAATTAAATATTGCAAACAAATTTGAAGAACCAATGAGGAGAAGAAAAAAGCATTTCGATGAACTGTGCGAAGACGAAAGGCTGACCGATCCCGAAAAATTCTTCAAAATTTCCATTTACTATCCAATGATAGATACGATATGTTCACAGTTGAAAAATAGATTCGAAGGAATGAGTTTGCTCCTAGACACATATAAAGTGGTGCAACCTCATTTTATTGCCAATTCCAGTGATCAAGAA
>NC_046659.1:55048739-55060425 GCF_010883055.1 Belonocnema kinseyi
CATACCGAAAAACTTGACTCAATTGATCAATTTTACTTGTGTCTTGGGTTGAATCCAAAACAATTGCGAAGAAAAGAGCATTTTGTAATTCTCTCTCAATGTTACCGTTAACCTGTTTTGCAAAGACCGAAATGAATTCGTTTTGTGACTGAGGGCTCAAATAATTTACAGATCCTTTCGGAAGTTGTAATAATTCTTGCAAGACGGGATCGTATTTCGCGAGGAGTTCTACAACAGATAAAAAATTACCCTTTTCACGATCCGATATTTTTTTACTGCTACCACGAAAAGCAAGGTTACAAAAAGCCAACATAAGTGTCACATCGAGGGTCCGCTCTATTACTTTACGCCAAAAATTTCGTTTAGATTTTATATCTTTTTCGAATGCTTCTTCGAAGACCCCATTTTTTCGCCATTTTTCGTAAACCAAACATGAAGTCGTATGACTTTGTGAAGTTTCGTGAGTTTTGATTCGTGCTGTAAAGTGCCTCCAGTCCCTTACACCATTGGTCCAGACATTTTGTGCTGAAGCTGCGGCAGCAACCGCTGTTTGCGGAAATAACCAACAAGGTTGGCAATAAACGCAATCCAGTTCCGGCGAGTAGCACAACCAATTTCGATTTAACTTCAATCCAGACTTTGCTACGATGTAATAGTACGTATTTGAAAAACAATGATTTTCTTGACTCGTATCACGTGGAAAAGGACCTTGTGGCTGATTTGAATCAGAAGAAATAATAGCGTGTTTGATTTCCGAATCAGTTATTTCAGCCGGAAAATTATTACATGAAATAGAAGATTCGTTGTGTTCAGGGTGTAAGATAGGTAAGGAAAACGGTACCTGGAAAGTAAAAAGTCGTATTCCACACAGCGTAGGGTACACGTTTCATATTATTTTAATCAATTTTCAACAACAAATACACATATCCATGAAGAAAACAAGAATCATATGTTGTATATATTGCTGATAGCGCCAGTAGCGCTTGCGGCAGACATCGGTGCGGGATGCGCGGGAAATTCAAAAGCATATCTGACCTACAAAATTTTTCTCTTTCTGTAATAATGTTTTTCACATCCATCATTTGAACTTTTTACTATAAAACCAATTTTAATTTTCATTTAATTCTTCAAAATATTCTAGAAAAAATCAAAAAGCTAACGAAACTTTCCGAAAAAATTAGTTTTGTGGTAAAAGCTTTTTCGATCTGGGGGCCCCATCACACTCGGGGGTCCCGGTGCACCGCACCGCCTGCACCAGCCTCGCTACGGGCCTGAAGTCAAGTGACTGATGAGATTAGAATGTTACAAGTTAATTTAAATAATTTAATACGATGCTTGAAACCGCCTGCGATGATGTTGCAGCCATACAATTACGAGCGGTCACAAGCGTTGGAGATGACAACAGTCACCTCTAGATGCTTTACTATTATTATTATTGTTATTATAAAAAACATTTCAGTGTTGAAATGTTGTCACAGGCTTATACTGCCCAACATGTCGAAGGCATTTTTGCTCAGAGATGGATTTTTATTTGATGATTTTTGAACGGGGGTGTCCTGGTATATATCATCAGTCACGGACGCATTTTTATAATGCGATTAAGTGATCTGATAAGAGCAGTTTGCCCAGACATGTTGGACAAAGCCTGGTTTTTACCCCATCATTGACTGACTGGGTTGCAGTCAAGTACACGATGGGGGGACTTACAGCTTAAGGTGGGTTTTGAACCACCAGAACCTCGGTAAAGGTACATTGAAAAATTTCTAGAGGTACCGACTCAAGGATCGAATCTCTGACCTCTGGGGTGAAGTTCGAGTATCTAACCAACTAAGACACCGAGCCACCAGAATTATTGTTATTATTATTATTATTATTACAAAAACGGGAGAAATGGCGGGAAAGGGTTATAGAATTTTTAGATTGGTCTAGAATTTCGTGTTATTCATTTAAATAACACACTTGTTTTGCAACACTGCTCCAACCCAGTTTACTGATTAATATCTGTAGCAATCACTTCAAGTAAAGAGCCAGACAAAGTCTTCGTTTTACATTCCCCACTTGGGTGCATTAGTATCCCAGGTTTTTTTCAGGCGTCATTCACTCTACTAAATTTTGAAAAATGTGTTGAACGAGACCGTTATATAAAATTGTTATTGTTCTTTAGTTGAGTATATCAACCAAATTACAAATTGAGCAAAAAATATCAAAAAATCCATTAAATATTATTTCTTAAACTAAAAGGCAGAAAAATTTCAAACCATAAGTTTCAGTGATGTAAATTTCTTTTTGTATACCGAAATATGTGTTAAACAAGAATATTTAATTATATGGTCATAGTTGTTTAATTGAGTGTTAAAGAATTACCTAATTCGTACAAAATATTAAAAAATCCATGAAATTCTATTTCTTACACCAAAAGGCATGAAAATTTAGACCGTTAAGTTTCGAGGATGTACACTTTTTTCTGCATATCTGAATACGTGTTGAACACGACTATTATATTTCTTAATCATGGTTTGAAAGTGTCAAGAAAAATTATTAACATTTTATCAAATGTCCCTCTTGTAAGCGAAACCAATTTAAAAAAAATGCAAAGTCATTCTATCAGTAATTTCACATTTTTGGTCTCCTATTTTTTTGTGAAAAAACATTTCCGCATTTTTAAAAATTAATTAATACTTTATGTTTCGATAATTTTACATCAAGATGATAAGACATCCATATAAAGAAACCTTATAATATTTTATTTAAAAAATACGGCAAATTTTGTGTTTAACTAATTGTTGGCCTTAAAGCAGCCAATTCTTAACCATTTAGCTCTTTGAAATCGTTATTATTGACATTGTAATCTTTTATAATAAAAGTAGAATGAAAAATTATTCTTTACACAAATAATTAGCAGCAAAAAAATAGGATATTTTTGCAAGTATCTAAAGTTATTGTGGTAACTCGATAGACATCGAGATTGAGTGGCATACATATAGTTGAAAGGGGCGTCACGACGATGCAGTGCACAGTACGCACCGAGTGAAACTGAGTCATGAAGTCAGGACGAAGTCAGCACGAAGTCAGCACGAAGTCGAAAGTCATCGCTTGAATTCATCGAAGTCAACAACTAACGAATTCAAGAACTAGAGTCAAACGAAGCCACGAAATCGATTTTAAATTAAAGCTTCTGTATTTTGCATACCTTCCTCAGAGATTTGATAGAAGCAAAAAAATTTTGGACCCTTTCCGGGTTTGCCAAGACTTTAATCAAAGTATTTCTTTCAAACACACTACTTGTACAAAGCTCGTGAGCCAGAAAAATTTCCATAGGGATAAAATCGCAACATTATTCCGTCACTGTTAAAAGAAAATTGTGATGTTTAACAAAATTGATGCAAGTATTGTATAGGATATGTAAAAAGAATTATTTACTAATAAACTACATTTCAACATGAAAAAATCAAAAAGTTATTTTTGTTAGTTATTCCTTCGTGTTTCGATTATCACTGACAGTGAGGGGTATGTTTCAATTTCGCATAAATAATACCTATCTTTATGAGAGAACATTTTTTACGCTCTAAATTTAATCGCATATCTACATTTCTGCAGAACAAATGTCGAACTAGGTCGCTGAAACAACCCAATTTGTTTTGAAATATATGTGAATTCGTGTGATGTGAGGAAGGCACAAAGCCGCTTTTATGTTAAAACTTTTTTTATTTACAAATTCTGGGAATAATAACATGAAATAAAATTATATTTTATTGTATAAAAAAACCTGCTATTGTTTGGAGTACCTGCATGCAATTTTTTTGCATCGCGGCTGTCCTAGCGTTGGTAGCGTAGCGTTGGTCGCGTTTGGAGCTACACCTCTATCACGCCGTAGAGCAGCTTGATGCGAAAATTTACAATGCTTCATACAGAAAAAAAGACAATTGACGTTGATACAAGGTTAATTCTATTTCTAGTTCATTAATTCCGAATTTTCTCTCATCGAAAATTGTCAGTTCTAATAAATAATGAAGAAATACATTATTCTAATAAAGGACAATACTTCAGTCCTCTTTTTTACAAAAGAATGTTTTTTTCCTTTCAACCACGGGGGATTAAAAAAATCCCGGTCGTTTTACGAGTGATTTTTGGCTTATTTTCGGTTTTCCAAGTTTTTCTTCTAAATTTAAAATAGAAAGTAAAACTTTGTTAACATTTTTTCACCAAAACAAACAATTCACGCCAATTAAAATGTAATGAAACAACATTTATAAACATCCGTATTCAACCATGTTAAATTAAAATCTTTCGTAATTAGCTTATTTCCAATTTAAAGCCCTAAACACGGAAGGGGTGGTTTTATTTTACATGTAAAATATCTAAATACAGACTTTACACTTTTTATACTATTCCCCGTTTAATGCATTTAAAAAAATTCCTCTTCTCTCTGATTTTCAAGAAACTTCGCATTTTTGATCACTTGCGGACTGAATTAATATATTTCATTAAGGTAATCAAACTATTTTTCCTTACAAGTTAATTCTTTTTTTAATTGATACATCTACTATTATATTTTAGACTTAAATTCCATCTCCCTCAGTATAAAAGTCTACTAGTCGGTTGAAGATTTAACTACTTTGTTAATAACTGTTTGTTTTTTCATTGAAAATTAATTTTCCTAGCTGAAAATTTAAATGATTCTTTTTTGGTTGAAAGTTTATAACTTTTAATATAAAATGCAATTATTTATTCTTTTAATGATAATAATTTTTTTGGGTCGAAAATTAAACAACAGTCGAACCTCGGACACTGTCACCCATCGGGATCGGGCGTATCGGACACTGTAAGCTCACGTGGTTTTACCCCTCAGACAGTCGGCGTCGAGTTACAGGACCTATCGTTACGATGTTTTGCAGGTGCCCCGAATAGTATACTAATGTTATGGCACAACATTTTGTTTTAATTTTACAATAATTAAAACAGATTTTTACAATTTCATTTTTACTCGTATTTGCTTATGCCGAATTGATATTTATTGTAATTAATAACTTTAGGTTATCTTAGGTTATTTTTCTTAGGTTATTTATGTCATGAATAAACATTGTTCCTTTCATTGATTTCTATTTTAAATAAATATTATACTATATAATAAAGCTAATTGCATGCTATTCTTAAGAAATCCTTATCGCTATAATAATGTTTTTACTTAAAATTCTTCGGGCGAAAAGTTCTAATAAATGTGGATTGTTTTAATTGCTACTATAAAAAACGAGTTTGACCAGATGTTTTCACTTACCTCAATAATGTTAAGAACAGAGATTTAGCGTAATAACTTCATAAATATATATCCCATTATTATTGCACAAAACCAATAAAAAAACCTCCAACGTCAACGTAATTTAACCTACAACTTGCATTATCTCGACTGCTTGCGCATCAGCTAGTGTAAGCGACTTCAGACATTTCAAAGCCCGGTAAAGTTGAAATATAAAATTTTAATTAGGAAAAATTTAAATTTCACTTTTCACTCAAATTATTGTGCAAAAATAAGTACATATGTACTAGGTATTTCAGAGAAGGGGCTTCGAGGATGCGACGGCACTGGGCTAATCACCTGATTCTTACAGTGTGTAATTTTTGTTTCAAGCGTAATATATATATTTCTTATTTTTCTGCTACGAAATTAGCAATTTTCAGCACATTTAAAGATATTTAGGAGTGGTTCACCCCCGCGTAATTTTTTTTATATATGTTAGATGGACTCTATTTTACTTCCTTCCTTATAAAACTGCTTTCCCAATTGTCTTTTGGTATTTAAATTATATATTGGTATAGAGATAAAATAAAAAGTGTTTAGAAGTAGCTACCATCTTAAATTTTGTCTTTAATTTTTTTGGCGGTACACGTCAACTTTATTTTTATCTCAAGTGCAAAATATATATTTTTTCTATTTTTTCCTTTGAATTAAAAAATTTTCAGTACAACTTTGAAAATATGTAAGGATGGTTTGCCCCATTCATTTTTTTTGTTTTTGTTGCTGTAGGTTTGATCCAAATCAATTTGGTTTTTATAAAAAAAAACTATATAATCGGCACTTGAGACGCCTATCTTTGAGGGGATGTTTCACCCCCTTAAACTGTTTTTCCGCAGATAAAAAAGGATACATTTTGATTATTTTTTCGTGTACTACAACATTTATTAGGGAGAATCAAATCGGTGACGGACACCTGGAATACCTCCTTTGCCAGCCAAGTGTATTGCGCAATAACGTGCAATCCAATTGAAAACGGTTCAGGCGACCCTGACTGTTTATATTTCGATCCACATGAATTTAGTCCAAAGTTTATTTGAAGGCAACCCCCGATACTGGACTGAAAGCGAGAGTTTCGCGTAATTTCAAACTGAAGGCCATTCAAAGCTGGAAAATATACTAATAAAAATGTTTTTCATTTGAACAATATTGATTAAAATATCAATATTTATATAGCTAAAATTTAGAAAATTCGTTCACACAATGTAAGAATATACTTTTCCAAAAAAAATTAAATTCAGTAAAAATACCAAGGTTGTTAACTTTCATTTTAAAAAAATTTATCAGATGTAACTTGGCACTGTTTGCCATTTTAAGGATCGATTCCACAATTTACAAAGCGTCTAAAAGGAAAACGGAGTTTACGGAGACGATTTATGGACGTTTTCAGTCTCAGGAGAGAAGATCGTGATTCTTGTCTTACACAAACTACGGAATAAGAGATCGTTCGCCTGGAAGTATTTTGTTTTAGATTCCACACGAAGAGCAATTTTAAGAGATTAATTCACGGAAGCACGTAAATTTAGAGCTACAATTTTTACGTGATTTAAAGTCTCGGGATCTGTAATCTGCAAGCAAAGAATTCGAGACCTGAGGACGAAGGGACGTAGCATAATGCCTGAGACTTCGAGGCCTATGAATTAAAAGCATGGGTTCCGAGAGTCTTATTTCTCGCGCCAAAGCGCCATAAAATCAAGGACTAGTGCCGTGAATTATTCTCTTAAAATTTCTCTCCGTAGAGCTCAATGAAATACGTTAGGTATTAAAATTTACTTTCTTAAAATTAACAACAGAAGAAAATAAGCATGCAAAAGAGTTTCGTTCCGATAGCACCTCCACAACTGAGTTTGAATATTTTCCTTATGCCATCATTTTGGGATTTTTTGGGCTTTTTTAGGCTTCGATTCTGATTTTTGGGCTTTTTTCGTTTTTTCAAAAAACCGACCTTGAGGTGGAGGTGCTGACCACCAGCACCTTCACCACATCAAATTTAATAAATTTAAAAAATGAGAATTTCGGGCTTTTTGGCCCTCTCTCCAAAAAACTACCCTTAAAATAAAATATGCACTAAAAATTAAAATAAGGATATCAGAACTTTTAAATTTTTTTCGGCTCTCCTTGGGCACTAATACCGATTTTTGCGTTTTTTAAAACAGAGTTTTGGGGTGAAGATGCTGCACGAATATTGTGCTATTTTTGGGCTCCCAAAAACACTCACAAATTAATAATTCTGAAGTTAATTTTTGTTGTCTACATTGTGCATTGTACACAATATATCTAGAAGACCTGGAATCGAATCCCAATGAAGCTAGAGAGCATTTTTTTCACAATTTTAAATCAATATTTTAGAAATATTGAAGTAAGACATGAAGACAAAAAAAATTAACATTAAAATTACTAATACAGTCCCCTGGTAAAAGATCTAACATAATAAATAAATATAAAATTTCTTCTGCGTAGAAAAAATGTAAAATCTTACAAGTATAAGGATGACCTTGGAATCCAACTTTTAGGTGTTGTGAAGAAAATATTCTCGTCTCTCCATAGATTAGTTAATTAGAACATCAGACCGGAAATTTGGAAGACCTGGGTACGAACACCAGTGGAGCTAGAGAGCTTTTTTCAAAATTTTAATGTAATATTTTTAAAATGTTGCTTATAGACCATGTAGACAAAAAAATTAACCCATTAGGTCCCAAAATGAAGGTATTTCTCTCTTACGTTTGAGCTTGAATAATTTTATAAAAAAGGCAAAGAATTTACTGTAGAATACGCTTTTCTACTACATGCGCACAAAAGTGCAAAAAATGTCTGAACTTTTTCAATCCGTTGAATTTTGTTATTTTCGATTTTTAAAACAAAATAGCGGCCAAAAAACGGAATCCAAAATATTTAAACTTCGTTTTATCGATATTTTTGGTGATTTTTTCGCTCAAATCATATAAATATTTAATTATTTCCGTAAAACGGTATTTCAATAGCTTATTTTTCAAAGAAAATAAAAATATTTAGTGTTAAATAGGTAAAATCATGATATTAAGATTATAAAATATCATTTTATTGCTATTTTACGCCATTTTCACAGCAAAATCCAATGCAGTTAGTGAAATATCGTTTTTTTTTTCAACGATTGAGTGATTCACTGATATTATTTTTGTAAAATTAAAAGTTAATGTTTACTCATATACAATTTCACATGACTGCTGTGTAACACTGAAGCTGAAGCATAATAATTGAAGTACAGTGGAACCGCGGTTATACCCTCTTTGACTATCCTATACTCTCGCGCTTATATCTCTTCATAACTCTCATTTATGTCCGCCTAGCATCCACCACCTCGCAGTAAAAAAATTTAATTTTGCTAAATTTAATTAATTTCCATGGCGCTTAGGAATTAGTATCAATTTTAATAGTGTTAGATTCTCCCGACAATTCTCTCGAGCGTTATTCCAAACTACATAATATTTTTGGCCGGAAACTTTAGACTTACAAATAAACATATTAACTATTTCCCGGAACTAACCTTGTTTTTAGGCAATCAAAACAGTTTATTTAAGAAATAATTTCCAGAGCTGATTTTTTCTTTTAATTGCCAGAGCTTAAAAACGACGTAACCTCAAAATAATGCACATGCATAAAATTTTTATTTAGCAAAATACATTTGTTGTTGTTATTATCCCTCAAAAAAGAGTCCGGGGACGTCCTTTGTGATATTTTATATCGTCATTTCCACAGTAACATTAAACAACTCTTGAGAATTATGTACCTTTATCACACTTAAAGAACCAAGTCTTACCCTTCATCAACTAAAACCCCCAAAACAATCTCAAATTAAAAATAACTACCCCAAACAACTAGCAAACATTCTAGTTAAAAAAATTATCTCCACAGTAATATTCCACAACCCCTAGGAACTACCCCTATCAAATTTAACGAATCCAGTCTCAGCTGCCTGCAACTAAAATCGCCAAAAAAATGTAAAATTAAATAGAGATATAATTAAAATAATAGAGATATTTAAAACGCTTCGAAACTTTTCGCGATTTTGTCCCACTGTGCGCCATCTGATACACGTTTTATGTCAATTTTTCATAAAGCAGTGTTAAAGTTTTATTTTAAAGCCATATTTTCAAACTTCAGGTATGTATTTGGCATTTGGATGCAAGAATACACAAGCATATTGCTATATATGTTCGTAAATTTAAATCTATTCAGTAAAAGATTCTTATAATTTAAGCTGAAAATGGTTTCCACATCTATTTGTTTTTTCTTTTTGTAACGTAATAAAAATACTAAACAAAACTATATTTATTGCTGGCGATAAATTCTAGAAGCGAAACTTATGATATTATGGATGTGACACACTTTTTTTCTCTGTAATCAGTTTTTACATCCAGCAAAATTGCACATTTCTTTTTCGATTTATTGTCAAGCAAATAGAAATATCAAACTTTTTTGCTCGTTGTCGAATCCATATATACAACGAAAGTCAATTATAAATTTGTATAGCTAGTCAGATATTAACCCTACACGGATACTGCGGGAAAAAAAATGTGCCCCACGCGAAATTCATTTAATTCTCCTGAGCAAATATCTCTGATTTTTTGGTGCAGACCCTAACCATAATTCAGTTCGACTATCCTAGAGTGCGACTAAGTGGTTGATGTTGCCGGTTGTTCGCTATCTGTCAAATGAGAAGGAAATGTTGAGCGCTTTGGGTACATTTGTCCCCCAGAGGATCCGATACGTACGAGTTTCTTCACGTTAAGGGGCCATCCATATTCCACGTGGACAATTTTTCACCATTTTTGCCCCCCCCCCCCCCCCCCCCCCCCTCGCGAACAGCCGTGTTCGCCGTGTTCGTCTTCATAGTCAACAGTTCGAAATTCGTTGACTGGCTAACAGCTGTCGGTGCATTTTGCCACAATTTATGGCTAAATCATCGAAAGTTCGAGTGAGAAAACGTCATTTTAGTACTCTTCAAACCCACGGGGAATGATTGTTTGGATGCTAAAAACTAACGAGAAGTTTGAATGGCTGCTTCTGAGTGGTGCCAAAGTTCACTGGCAGTCTGTCGAAAATGTCAAAAATTCGAGTGAAAAAACGTTATTTTTGTACTCTTGAAACCCATTGGGGATGATTTTTTAGGTGCAAAGAACTACCAAGCAGTTCGAGCGGCAGCTCCTAAATGGTGCCAAAGTTGACTGGCAGGCTGTTAAAAATGTCAAAAGTTCGAGTGAACAAACGTCATTTTAGTACTCTTCAAACCCACGGGGAAAGATTATTTCGATGCTAAAAACTAACGAGAATTTGAAGGCTGCTCCTGAGTGGTGCCAAAGTTGACTGGCAGGCTGTCAAACATGCCAAAAATTCGAGTGAAGAAGCGTTATCTTAGTACTGTTGAAACCCATTGGGAATGATTGTTTGGATGCTAAGAACTAACAAAAAATTTGAATGGCAGCTTCTCGGTGGTGCCAAAGTTGACTGACAGACTTTCAAACATGCCAAAAATTCAAGTGAAGAAACGTCATTTTAGTACTCTTGAAACCCATCGTTGTGAGCTGTGAATTTACTTAAAAAGTGAGATTTTTGTAGTTTATTTTTTATATATACATATTAGTTTTACAGAAGTATCCTATAGATGAAAATTTTAGTTAATGAAAAGGACAAAACTTTCATTCGGTTGCTGATTAAAATGTCAGTCAACTTTAGAACTAATCAGGAGCTGCCAGTCAAATTCTTTCTTAGTTGTTTGCACCAAAACAATGATCCTCAATGAGTTTAAAGAGTACTAAAATAATGTTTTTTCACTAGAATTTTCGACATGCTAGACGGTGTTCCAGTCAAATTTAGCACCACTGAGGAACAGCCAATCAATTATGATCTTACTTTTTAGCACCTACAAAATCATCCCCGATATATTTCAGAAGTACTAAAATGACTGTTCTAATTTTCATTGTGTCATTTTTTATATGCTTGACAGTCTGTCAGACAACTTTAGCACCACCGAGAAGCTGCCAGTCAAATTTTTCGTTAGTTTTCAGCATTCAAACAATCATTCCCAATGGGTTTCAAGGGTACTAAAATAACGTTTCTTTTCTAGAACGGCACCACCGTTCTTAGCATTTAAACAATCATGCCCAATGAATTTCAAGAGTACTAAATTGACGTTCTTTCACTCGAAATTTGACATGTTTGACAGCCTGCCAGTCAACTTTGGCACCACTGAGGAGCTGCTAGTGAAACTTCTTGTTAGTTTTTAGCATTCAAACAATCATTCCACGGTGGTTTGAAGAGTAATACGAGGGTGGATTGATAAGTTTCCGGCCTGACCAAGAGATGGCGCCACTAGGCCTACCTTGAGGTGGCGTTCTATAGTACCATCCTTAGATAGCT
>NC_046659.1:55060525-55065820 GCF_010883055.1 Belonocnema kinseyi
ATTGAAGTATTTCCTCACTGTGGCAATTTCTTCAACCGCTATTTAAATAACGTAGTTATTCTTCATGAATTAAAATTATTTTGGTCATACAGTCTTACTTTGGTTATAATTAACTTTGAAGAAGACCTGCAAAAAGGTCGAAACGTAAGGAATATTTTGACAAATACATAATGATTCGTTGAATATCAGAATCCTTTGTTTTATTGTATTATGACTGTATGACCAAATTAATTTATATTTATGAAAAATAACTACGTTAAATAAATTTAATTACCGAGTATTCAATTTAATTAATTGAATTAATTTTTAACAAAATGTATTTAAAAATGAATAAAATTTTTCAAATGTTGTAAATCAGTAATTCAATTAAAATTTAATTG
Source organism: Belonocnema kinseyi (assembly GCF_010883055.1). NCBI lineage: Eukaryota > Metazoa > Arthropoda > Insecta > Hymenoptera > Cynipidae > Belonocnema > Belonocnema kinseyi. The sequence continues at coordinate 55,060,906 of NC_046659.1, forward strand.
AAAAGTTATCATTTTGATTAAATAACTTTAATTTCTTTAATGTATAAAAAATTAATTAAGTTTTGAAACTTCAGTAATTTAATTAATATTTAATCAATAAAGTGCCCGTATCCTTAATTTTTTAATTATAAAAGAACATAAAATCCCACTAAAAACATCTGCGATGCAAAAAATGTGCCAAGTGCAACATAAATGTGTGAACTTAAGGCTGGACAAGTAATATAGGTACAGTATTCATAACAAAAAACATAAAGAAACTTTTTTATGAAGTGTCCCACAGAATCTTTTAAATAAAATTTTAAAACCCATAATAGACATTAATAAAATTTTTCCGGCCAATTTATATAATATTCATGATATCTATTTAGAGTATGTGGATACGAAATGGAGCCATGGGCACATGTATTAGCGAGATGTCCAAGAGATTTACTAAACCTAAGATCTTTTTTTATACTTAAAATATCTGTAAGATGTAAAAAAGGTACGAAAACGTAATTTAAAGTTGGCCCTTGCACTTTTAGAAGTTTGAGGGCGATATTTTACATATTTAAAAGTTGTTAGGTTAATAAATTTCAAGGTACAAAGAAAATAGGTAAAATATGGTTCCAGTTTTAATTTCTTTAAAAATGATATTAAGCGAAATTCCTAGTCAAATGAAATATATAAACGTAGTTTATGGTCTTCTGATACATTTTTCAAAGTTGCAGCCGGGAGAAAATGCATAACATATTTTTTTAATAAGGGTAACCAAAAAGAATATGCAAATATAAAACTAAGAGATCAAGGAACGTATTTGTGATGCTGATGAATTTTACACGTTGCTTAAGGTCGCGTACCAGGACATGCGACTAGAATAAAACAAAAAATTTCCAAAAATCTTCTGCAAATGAATGCAGAACATAAAAAATATTTAAAGACGCAGAACAAATTATTTTGTAATGATTTATGTGATTTTGACTTCAGCGTTCAAAAAATCGTATCGTTTTATAGTATGATAAATAATATGGATAAATTAATAATTTTAGTCCATAATTATGAATTGATCGAGTATTTATTTCGAATATTGAGTATTTTCGAATATTAACCGAAAATAGTAATGCAGCGTGGCCAGAAAAACACATGTGGCATGAACTTTAAAGTAATTTTTAAAATCCCCATAGCTCTAAAGTATTGAACTCTACTCTTGATTTCTTTTCGACTCAATATAACTAATATCTGTGAAATCAAATATCTAAAAGATGTTGTTAATATTTTTTGACAACTTTTCATTTTAAACTTGTACTTTGGGACAGGTAAGTCACAAAATATTTTGCGTACTTTTTTTATTTATAATTTCTAAAAATAAAGTTGTCTAAACTTTTGAAACTTTATTTTGATATTAGCACTTTACTAAGATAATTTTAAAATAAAGTTGTTATTTGTCACGAAAATTGGAAATTGGATGAGACTTGATGTGCTAATCTTTTTGACAATCACCCTTACCTTTTTTTATTTTAAATGAAAAAATCAGATGAGATACTGGAATACATAATACATAGCAGATCTCACTAACCTCATCTCGATGTCATGAATCTCCTGGAGAGTGAGGGTGTTGGCCACGTCAAGGAGTTGACGCATATTTTCTTCGCGACGCCTGGCGTCGACGTCGGAACGCAGAAGTATAGTGGCAGCAGGTGCATCTAACGACAGAGAAGGCTGCTGGACCACGATCGTGGCTTGAGCAGTTCTCTTGGTCCCACCGGTACCTCCTCCTTTTCAATAAAAGTACAAAAAAAACAAATGTTAGTAGAGTTGATGTGAAACCAGTTCACACACAATTCTTCACAAACCCCTGGATGCAACCCTTTGGATCTCGACATTTTTGGGATTCTTTGAGAATTGTGAACTGGAATAAACTGCGACTCCTCCAAGCAGAATTGCCATCTTTTCGACACAAGAGATTCAGAAACTCAAAATCCTTATGCTATTTCAATAAAAGGCTTTGTCGATTAACAAACAGAATTTACTTTCTTTCTACAAAATGTAAACCCTCTTCAATTTAATTGAATTTATTTGTCAACTCGTAAATATTTAGTGATTAGGATAAATAAACCTTTTCAATTAAGGAAACGTTCAATATAAAAGCACGCTAATATGTAAAAGAAGAAAAAGAAGAATCTAATTTCGAAAGCAGACATTCAGAGAAAAAAGGGACCACATCATACTTACCCGATTGCTACATTAACGACATCATTCCTTTTTGAACGTTGCACATCCACACGTAATGAGATTGCAACTTAAAAATGTTGGGAATGAATTTAAAGGGCAAGACAGAAACGTTTGTATAGTACTAAATATGTAGAGTTACAAAAAAATCACACTGTCTACCATAGAGCTTCGGAACTTTCCGTACAACCGATTCAACCCCTTTTCCAGCTCGTTTAGGGATAATAACGTTAAGGAATTTTCTGTAATTCTACCCCTTTTCCAGGTTGTTCAGGGCAAACGTTACGGAAAATTCCGTAACCACAGACAGTGCAAAATATATATATTTTCTCATTTCTTGTCGGCGTGAAATACTCCAACAAAAAATATACGTGAGGTAGGCATTGGGTAAGTATGAAATGGCCCTAAATTACAATATTTTGTACTTAAAAGTATAAAAAAATAAAAGAAATAAAATTTTTAATAATTCATCATTAAATATATTTTTTAAAATTGTACACTATTTGAATTCGAAAGGTTCCAGACGTGTGAGCTTTTTAAATAAAAAGTGAAAAAAATTAATTCCTCCGAATTAGTAAGTATTATGTTTTAAAAGCATCAAGACGAATAAACTAGGAAGTATTCAAATGTGAAAGTTTTCAATGTTTAAATTCACAAAAAAAAAATTATTTTCAATGTGAAAGACTATTTAAGAAGTCCCAGTTTTGAAAAAAACCGTGAATCTGAGTGAGAGTTTAAAACTGACAGTTATTAAATTCCAAAGAATTTAAATGATAATTTTAAAAGCATTTGAACTTTATAAAATTCATAATTGATAGCGATAGAATTGAGAATAACACTAAATTAAAATTTGTAATACTAATTGTAAATGAATTATGGTAAATATAGTTATTCAGGTTTATATACATTATAATAACAATATTTTACGTCAAAGAGCTTCTAAAAAATGTAAAACTCATATTTTATATCATAAATTTTTAACGGGATCGACATAAAATTCTAAATGAACCATTTCCAGTAAAGTTTATATTTCAATTTTATTTGTTCCTTCTACATGCACGAAGCACACATGATTTTTACTGTTTTAGAAAAGTTATAAACTGAAAGAGCATTACTTCAGAAGATGACGACAGAGTTTAATTCTTTTTTGAACTATTCTTGTACATAATGTTTGCAACATTGACATTTTTCCAACGAGATGGCAATTCTGAATGAAAAAAAGCTGATTCAGTAAAAAAAAGTCGAAAAAAAGGTAACAAAGCGTGTTTCGTGTACCAATTTTTGCAAGCACATTCCCATCCTGATTTATGCTGAATACATATCAAACACCAGTCAGTGAGCAAGTGAGACAATTCACAGAAATGCCCTGACAATCAATCTTTGACAATCAATTTCCTCAAAGTAGGTCACTTGGCTCGGAAATTCAAACTAGAAAATCAAGTTTCGTGATATCTAGAAACTTTTGATAAAACTAAGAAGCTGAAAAACTGTTAGGGTTGAAAAAATCTTCCGGAAGATAAATAAACTTTTGTTAGCCTGGTGGCGCTTTTTGAACGAAAAAGGTCTCTTTCGAAATTCGAATCGAGTATATTATGAAGATTATGACGCGCAAAGCAAAAGAGGAAGAGGTTACAAGATTTTCCCAACTTTTTAGTGTTTTACTCGAGCCTCATGGCCTTGAATTCGTTAACCTATAAGGAAGATACGAAGGAATTTTTTAATCAAGAATATTTGTATTTTAATCAGCGATTTTAGTTTTCTAAAAAAGTAATTTAAAATCGAGCTATCTAAATCGTTACAATTATTTATAGGTTTGTATCTATATATCCAGACACAATCCATATGTCTTCTAGGGGCGTTCAAATAAAAAAGAAGTCCGAATTTCAACTTAATTTTTGGATCTTTTATTCCTTTTGGTTAAAAATAAACCGCGTGGAAGGAGAAACAAACCGTATAATATTTAGAAATTATTGATTGCGAATTTGTCCAGGTTTACAGAAAAATTAATTTTTCTCTAGAACAGCAGATGATAACGCAAAGGTTTTACAGAATATAAAACGTACAACTTATTAAATTGAGTATTTTATTATTAAACGTTTTTTTTATTATTATCCATACTTCAAGAAATATGTTTATTCACAAAATATACTTACCCACTTTAATTAGCTGCATCTTTTGTATTCTGTCTAATTTTGTGTTATGATCTGCCGTTTTCGAGAAAAACTATATTTTATGTAAAAACAGATAGAAAAACAATCATCGTCCGCACGTTTAGACTCATCCTATTTATAAATCTTATAAAAAGTTCTATTAGCTTTTAAATTATTATGAATTTTCCTTTTTTGCTCAATCTACTATGCTCGCGTGCATTTCAGTGAGTATGATAATAAAACATACAGCAGCCTAAATTACAAACATATAAAGTTTCTAGAGTTTAAAATCGATACAAGGAATTATATTTTCAATTTATATATTAAAATATGACAAGATACCATTTGTAATAAAAGTTCGTTTTGCTACCTCAAATAGAGAGGTTTGTAATGATGTAAATACTAAAAATTACTATTTTAACATACTTCGATATATTTCGACCCCAGGAACTCACGAATGCATTTTTTTAAACTTTCGTATGTGTGTGCGTGTAACTTTCTTCTGTTTTCCATATCTTGATATTCATATCTGATAAGATTGAGCTATATCTGGCAATTAT
>NC_046659.1:55065920-55075342 GCF_010883055.1 Belonocnema kinseyi
CCAGTCTATCTTTATGGCAAGTTGATGCATTCGTCTTTTGGTCTTATGATCAGCCGTTGGTTTTGTTTTACGGTTCGCATCGGCCAAAGCTCTCGCTGCATTTTCATTGGCTCCCCCAGCTCTAGATTGGTCGGCATTGTTGGCCGACCCATTGTCGGGAGCCCTGCTCGAAAAAATCGATTTAGAGATCAAACTCAGTTTTTAATAAAATAAAAAATCAGATTTCGTAGAACGTTTTTTATATCTGCCGAAAATCGGCCGAATGTAAATTCGTTTTTCTGTGCCATCATGGAAGTGTGAATTTTCAGATTTTTGATACTAAATATTATTAGTGGGGAACCTTACATAACGACTTTGTGAGGATCTTTACTTGGGATGATTGCTAGAGAGATTGATCAGCAACCTGGGTCGGAGCAGGGTTGCGGAACGAACGTGTTATTTACATAAATAACACAAAAACTCTGGATCAATCTGAAAATTCTCTATTCCTTCCCCACATTACTCCTTTCCCCGCCGAGTGAGTCACGCCTACCCCAAAAGGGAAATGGCTTAAGAAGGCTGTGTACATGGGCTTTTGGAGACATTTCGTCTAGGTGTAATTTCTCCGAAAGTATTGTGAAAAATATGACTTATGTGGTGTGTCTGGGTTCGGAAAATAATAAGCTATGGATGTGTGTTATCAAAAGTGAAATAATGTTTATTATATTAAAAATATGATTTGTCAAAGTTACCCTACTTTTGAAGGCCAATTTCTCGGCTTGTAATGATTATGTCTGAAATTGTATTTCGCAGAAACTTAGATAAAGTCTTTCTGAAAGGATTAGCATTTATGGAAGAATTATTGCGTTTAAATAAATGCTAAAGAACATGCATAAACGAAAAAGCATTTTTGGGTTAAATTTAAGGCAAGTAACTACCGATCCTAGCGGCCAAATGATAGAAAGAGCGTTAGGCACACCCACGCTGTTATCCTCAATGCAATACATACCCTTTACCTCACCCCGGAAAGTTGCACGGCCCGTAAGGTCACTATACCTACGCAAACTGGAATTCACATCTGGCACCATTCTCAAGAAAACTTTCTTGGATTCATTTCTGAATTTTTTCTTTGGCACCAGTGAAGTTAACGAAATTTTAAATTTCCCAAAAAATATGCTAAAAATATTACTCTGACGCTCAACGGATTTTGGCGTTTCCTGAAATTCTGATTCGAATGATATATACTTTTAGGAGTCACCTTTCGCATGAAAAATTGAATGTAATAATTTTTCAAAATAAGAGTAGCTTTGAATAAGCCTTTTTTTGATATAATAAACATTATTTTACTTTTGATAACACATACGCATTGTTCGTTATTTCCCGAATCCAGGCATACCACATAAGTCATATTTTTCACAATATTTTCATAGAAATTACGCCTAAACGACATGTCTCGAAAAGCATAACAATCCAATCTAAGCATAACACATCATTTATAATTGAGATCAACGCTTTCATATAAAATAGTCGTAAGAAGTGAAAATAAAGTTTATTATTTTGAAAAGGCTCCATATGAATTATCGTCTGATTTTAACACTTTCAAAAAGTAATATTTGACAAATTTCTTTTTATTGCTTTCCTTTCTTTTGCAAGCTTAGATATTCACAACTTTCTTTGAGAATTATAGACATGAAATGAATTGTGATTAATCCACGAATTAATGTATTGTATAAAAAGTGATTAATTTTATTTTTTACATCATCCGTATGTAAAATATATTGTTTTTTTTAAGTCAACTTTGTTTTACGATTAGTGTTTCAACTGATAACACAGGCCCACAAAAAAAACAAAAGTGTCTGTGCAATTGACCAGACCTATATATTCTTATGTATTTTTCGACGCTGAATCCGAATTTGCAATAAAAAAGTAGGGTCCAGCTACTTTTTTATGGGGTTTTGATCGAAAAACCTAATTTTTTACGGTTTTTTCATGGTTTTTTTTTTAAATAAAAAAGAAATAAAGAAAAATTTTATTTTTTTGGCTTCAGAATCGAATTCTACGGGAAAAAATACATCGAAAACCATGTTTTGATTTTTTTTTACAAAAATTTCAACCCACCATACGGCGATGAAAAGGCAAAAAATCGCGAAAAGTGAAAATTAGCTTGAAATTTGATTAAAATGACATTAAAATCAAGTTTTACGATTTTAAACCGATTTATAAACATTGAAAATACTTTACTGGGGGTTTTTGAGGTCGCTGATCACGAATTTTAAGTCATTTTTTTCAAGAAACAACTCCTAGTCGGCGTAAGTGGACAATAAACGTGATAAATTGAAATTTTTTTCAAAAAATCGATGTTTTGGATACTGTTCTGGAGGCTTTCCACTACATGAATCACAAAACTAGAACCTTTTTCGACCCTTAATCATAAAGTAAGACTTAGAACCTATGCATAGTGATATTCATGAACTCCATTATAATATTTTTAGCTTCTTTTAAGAAGTGCCTTAGAGTTTTAATGGGTTAATCAATTGAGTTTGTAGAATTTTCGCTAATACTTCGCAACTTCGATAGTGAGATGTTGGATACTAGATATTTGCTAGCGTGATGAACTTGAACTTTGCAATCATTAGATACTCTCTGCATTTTGGATAGTTGAATTAAACTACTGCTGGATGATGAAGAGAGAAACATCTTCAGAAAGAGGTCAAAAGCGTGTCAGAAATCCTTTACGCCGGTCATTTGTCGAGAAACGTGTGCTTTATTTAAAATATTTATTTAAAATATTTTTTTGGAAGACAAAAATAAAAATAGATATCGCCAATATCTAGTATCCAACATCTCACTATCGTAGTTGCGAAGTATTAGCGAAAATTCTACAAACTCAATTGATTAACCCATTAAAACTCTAAGGCACTTCTTAAAAGAAGCTAAAAATATTATAATGGAGTTCATAAATATCGCTATACATAGGTTCTAAGTCTTACTTTATGATCAAGGGTCGAAAAATACATAAGAATATATAGGTCTGGTCAATTGCACATGCACTTTTGTTTTTTTTTGTGGGCCTGTGTAATCAGCTCGTTCATCTGACGCACGCCAATTTATGTCCGATTGAATTAAATATAATTTGAACTGCACATTTCATTTGTTAAAATGTACTGAGGAAAATTTTGGAGGTACCTTTTTCGAACCACAATATATTATGTATACAATCCATTATTCATAATTATACTATAAATACATTCTATAAATTTCAAACAATTCGTCAACATAACGCAAATATGTTTCACAAATAAGATGTTAATTACAACAAATTACTTTTTGTGATGATTATTTCTAAAATTTAGGTAATTAATAGGCTAGATCCTTGACGAAAAACGTACGGAAAAACATACTTGGTCAAAGTTACCCTACTTTTGAAGAATAATTTCACGGTTTGTAACGATTATTTAACAATAAAAAAATAAGATTCTTATATTAAAAACGACTTTTTCCAGTAGAATGAGAAATTTCAATCCAAATTTGTATTTGATATCAAGTATATTTCGAAATTATCTGCAACGTATGTTTCGATCAGACGAAAATTGAAAAAGAGGATTTTCAACGTCTCAAACTTTATTTCGACTCCTCACGGTTAGTTAATGAAAAACTATTGTTAACTATCATTACTTATGCGGTCTGCTTGGATTCGTAAAAGAGTTAGGAACCCGGTAATAAGCGTTACATTCAGAAAAATTAAGATTTTCTATTACTATGAATACGCAATTTTTCCTCCGTCTAAAAATCCTCCAACGGGAACAGAAAAAGTGAAAATCCTATTCCTCTCAATCGACTTAGTAAAATTTACCGAAAGCATTTATTTAACCTATGTTTTATTATTATATATTTCTAAACTTATAAATTCGAAAAATATTCAAATTTATATTTATTTATATATTAATAATTTATTTAAACGTCTTAAAGAATGCCTAAAGGAAATCTATTTAAATGTGTGAATTAAAATAATTTTAACTCTTGAGAGGCGGACTTGAATTGATTAAATTTTCAAATCATATATTCCACATGAAGGAATTAAAATAATTTATTACACATATTTTGTGAACTTATTAGAAGGAATTAAATAATCTGACGGTCTCCTGATGATGACTTTCTCCCAGGTAATTTTTTTCAAACTTTTTTTACTACGTACCCTTTTTTTCTGAAAATATTCCAACTATGATTGGCTGTCAAAATTTTTTTGTCACTAGCAAGCTCCACCCTTTTGGGCATGCTTATCATATTTCTGTATCTCTCGCACACTCAACTCAGAGTTCCCACGCTAGTGCACAGCCCTCTTAATGGTGTAACAATAAAAAAAAAATTTTTAACGAGAATTTTCAATACCTATGTTATCAATTACACTAATATTTAAGAAAATCGTCTTATTTTTATGTTGAATTCGCAAAATATGAAAAGCCTAATTTTCTCAGAAATCCTATCTTTTCATATTTCTCCATTTTTTGTAAACTTATGCTTAAGTAGGGGACTCATCGTGTAAGTTTTATGTGGGCTAAACCATTTTCGTGGCCTTATTTTTTACAAGTTTTCAAAAATGTTTTATGAAGGAATAAAATTCTTTTTCGGTCGAGCTCTTCAAAGGACTACATTCTTTTCGTAACAGTTAGGTTCCAGTTTTTATTATTTTCGAGAACAATGAAAAAATTCGATTTTGTGACGAAGAATTCTCGTACCGATTAATATTCTTTAGCTCGAATATAAATATTATGTTTAAAAGGTTAAGATTTTTAAAACATTAACTGTCTCCTCGGCAAATGGTGCCTGTCGGTAATTATTCAAAAGAATCAAATCATAATTAAAATATGTAAATTTGTCATTTCTGCATATTTTCAGAAAGGAAGTTGACGCTTTTACGTACGAAAGTGATTCACAACTTTGAAATAATTTTGGAGGGCTTTTTCACGAGTTTCTATTCTGTCATTCCATCCGAAAATTCCATCTGAAAATGTTACGAAGTAACAACATTATTGTTGGCTTAAGGTAATTCAATCTCTGAATGCAAATAACATGTTCAGAAATGTCGTGACATAATTAAAAAGGAGACATCTGCAGTAAGAAAAACAGATTATAGATGCATTTTTGTATACATGATAAATTAGAATGTATATTTTCCCTTTCAAGAAATGAATAAAAGAAAAACAGGTAGAAGTTAAAGAAAGAACGATTGGAGGACAGTTAGAGCGCAATTCCGTATACAGTGTGTGTAATTAGATTAAAAATAAATGCAGCACCCAAGTAATTAGGATTCACACTTATTCCGCGTGTGCTGAGGTAAAAAAATCGAATTACAAATGGCTATTTAAAGTCGAACGTATACATTAATTATAAAGAACATCTTTTAAAACATATAAACTAATGCTTCAGCGTTACCTAACTGAAGTCGCACCTATTTGAAAAATTGTAGCTAATTAGAAAACGTTATCAGAAATACTAATTATAAAACCAATGATAAATGAGAAAACTAGAAAAGAAAAATCCGAACATCTTGCATCAGACGTACATTTCATACAGTAGACAAATTCTCATTAGCATGACTTTTATTGGCTAACCACATAGTTCAATTCCTAAACTTACATTCATCGGACTTCATCACTAAAAGCATAACCATAAAAACTTTAACATTCATAATGCCTACAAACCCATAAATATCATAAACGCATAATCACGAAAGCCGTAAAACAGGAGATTCAATATTATTCGCAGTTTCTCAGTCATAAAACTCAAATTTACGATGAGCGTATAACTTCCACCGACTATTATAGTTAATTGCATATGCTACAGCCAACTATAATTTAATTAAAGTAGATCAAAATTAAATATTTTAGACTCTGTTAAAAATATATATACTAAAATTAGTTCTTTGTATAGTATAGACTACATATTTCTAAAAAAATTGCCTACCTACAATATTATTGCTAAGAATGTTCTTCAAGGTAAATATGATTTGGGTTTTCGCTAGGTAGACATTGATGAATGAAGACGTGTTGTTAGAATATTTTCAGCTTATCGACAATATCATGTGCTCGTAACCTCATTTTAACTTTACAAAGGGCGCCAAAGTTTTTCAAAGTGCTTTCAGTTTTTTATCAGTTTCTCATCGCAAGAGCTACTAATTTAGTGCTGCCTGCGTGAGTTAGCGTAACAAGCTTTAAATGCACGAGCTTCTCAATTCTATGTTGCATCGGCGTGATATGTATATGAAATTAAATACTTAAAGCTGCCAACTTGTGCTGCTGATAATCTAATTCCATTTATATTATTTTCCAAATGTATTTTGTTTTGTTTCGAAAAACGTTTCTTCAGATGTTTTGGTGAAATAGGAGACGGTCATTTTTAATAAAAATGAGAAAATTTATAGCCCGCTACACGTGCACATTCTTATCGAGCGCAGCTCGCTTTGCTCGTTAGATTGAGAGCGCCTACGGCGCGTGTCTATTGGATCTTTACACTCGGTCTTTACACTCCAACCATATTTGTGCACAGATTTTTTTAAATTAAAGGTCAAAGCATCGACCACCTTATTGTGGTGATTGTGAATTCTTTGTTTTCTTAAGCTCCTTCGGCCTTATTTTTTAGGATTGCTTTAATATTTGTTCCTTATTTTGTATTAATTTTTATTCTCAGGTCTCCTGAAAAATGTATCGTTTCAATACATTTTTATTATTACATTCCATAATATGAATTGATTTTGAAAAAGACGTATTTCCATTGTCTTGCTTTTATAGATAAAAAAGTGCGTATCTTCCAAAAAATCCAATTTTTAATGAAACATTGTATTGCATCTTATACCATTTTTGCGACTTTATTTGTTGAATAAAATGTTATTGTTCGTTTGTGCCTTCTTTTAAAATAGTTATTTGTTTTATGCAAACTTAATGTATTTTTATAACAAAATTTTTTAACAAATTGCTGAATCCTTTTTGGTTTAAAAACTTTTGTCTATTCACTTTTTTATACCTTGTGTCGTTTCGTCAAAAATGTTTATTTATTTTTTATTTTTTATATTATATTTTACGATTATAACAAAAACTACTTGTCTATAAAGAAAAGATGAATAACAAATTTTGAGTTTTTTGTGGAGAATTACTTAATTTTATTCGTTTTTTTCATAGCTTGTGTCATTTTTAGAAAATTTTTATTTTTTTGTGTTATTTCTACGATTAAAACTATGCCACGCCTTCTATAAAAAAATTATTAATCACAAATTTGTAGCTCTTTTTCTGTAAAAAACTTTTGTTTTATCATTTTTACATTTTTATCATGATGAGACGGTATTTTGTTTTGCGTAAACATTGACTACTGGATATTTCTTCAAATATCTACGTTTCGACACCTCCTGAATAAAAAAAACAGCTTTACTACGATGCCTATCTATCTGTCGTTGTCGTCAGCGTTGTCGTTAACTTAAAAGTATTGACAAATAAAATATTTCATTCTATTCTTATTGTTTTAAATATCTTATATTGAATCAATTAGATGTAACTAAAACATGTAATTAGCTTTCTAACTAAGCAATTAAAGAAAAAACTAGTGAAATCTTAGGGAATAGTCACTGATTTTCAGTAAAATTTGACTGATTTTTTATTTTGAATATTTTCTCACTCAAACAAATATATAGGCTTGCATCAAACAATATTTATTTTTCCTAAGCACAATATTAAACTAAGATTTGTAACTCTACATCTTTAGAATTATCTAATGTGCTATGAGCTTTTTTTTAATTTTTTAATTTCTTTGTGATAGAAACGCCTTACTTGAATAAAGTTTTGGCGCCCTAGGCCCTCAGCATAAAACTCTTATCGGAAGTCTCTGCCTCGAATCTACTTATCTGGTGAATTATGTGAACTATACACATAAAAAAAAGTACTTAATTTAAGTGTAGGTCATAATTAGGTTCCTTCCAAAAAGTATATTTATTTGAACATTTGAAGTTGGAAAATAAAAAAAAGAGAAATATCAGAATTGTCGGCTAAATTCTTATTATTATAAATAATTTGAATGTATGATAGGTCAATCTCTTTGTTTTATAATGAACAATAACATGGTTTCATTCAACAAAAGATAAAAAATTAAGGAAAAATTTTTTTCAATGAAAAAGCGGTTAAGTTTGAAAGATTTAAAAATTCGTCGGAATTAAAAAATAAGCCTTTTCTACATAACTATTTTTATTTTTGAACTAATTCTCGAAATAAAATAAAATTAAAAAACATAATATTAAGCTGAATATTGCATTAAATAAGCTTAATATACTTTGGTGCAAAGGTTGCACAAGACCGCCCTATGTTCATCACACACAGGTCGGTTGCAACTTCTCTCTCTTTCCTGCGACACTGCGGTCACAGCATCACCGCTTTTTAGTTCGTATATTATCGACATCTTGGATGAGAAAAACAATTATTCAGTCATTATTTATTAATTGATTTATTATTAGAATTTATGAGCACTGTATTAATCAAATTAAAGAAAACAGCTTTACATTTATATATATATCACATTTTGAGTAATTTTCACACATAATTTCCACTTAAATTACAGAAAATCAATTCGAAACATTAAAATACCACAATATACCGTAAATCTACGTCAAACGCGTTCATTTACATGAAAATATGAAATTGACTTAGGGGCCATCCATATACCACGTGGACACTTAGGGGGGGGGGGGGGTATGGCATAATTCCACGCTTGACCACGAGGGGAAACGGGGGGGGGGTCGGGCTAGAATCCACGTGGACACACATTTCTCTAAATCTGTGGAAAATATAATAAAATGAGACAAGGTATACTCTAGGTATACTCGAACTTTTATATTGTGCTCGCGCACAATATAATTTTTATTTTCATTTTTATTATAATTTTTTACACGACTTTTTCTTTGAAATTCAAATCATGTTTAAACTCACGGTCATAAGCTAATCCGAATTTTTTTCGGCTAATTTATCGCTGCTTTTGGACTTCTTGTAGTCCGGGGGCTCGGGACAATTCCATGGACATCATTTCAGTACTCACTAAAATTTCAGATTCTTTTGTTTTCATGGTCAACAGTTCGAAATTAGTTGACTGACTAACAGCTGTTAGTGCATTTAGCAACAATTTATCGTTAAACTGGTCAAAAATTAGAGTGAAAAAACTTAATTTTAGTACTCTTGAAACCCACGGGGGATAATTGTTTGAATGCTAAGAACTAACAATACGTTTGACTGACAGCTTCTCGGTGTTGCCAAAATGGACTGGCAAACTGTCAAACATGTCAAAAATTTGAGTAAAAAAACGTCATTTTACGAGGGTGGATTGATAAGTTTCCGGCCTGACCAAGAAAAGCAACGTTTTTAAGAATTTTTTTTTTTATTTCTCAACATAATCTCCTCCAAGGCTGATAC
>NC_046659.1:55075442-55079327 GCF_010883055.1 Belonocnema kinseyi
CTCAAGTAGCATTAAATTAATGTATCGTTTATCTTCTTTATATAAGAAAAATTTCTTCCAAATTCGGAATGAAGCAATATTGTATTTAAACAAATTGTTTGCATTTTTCAGTCGCTTCGAATAATTTATTGAGAACCTTTGGTGCTCCATCAGGAATTATTTACAGTGATTTCCCGGGTGTAATTTAAGTTGAGGGCTGGCCAGTCTACGGCTGGAGAGCCCGCCTTTAAGTCGGGAGCTGACCGGGGTTTCTGGTCGGAATCCGACCTGCATCGTCACGCTGCGTTGGCCAGCGTCCGGCCATGGAGCATGGCCGGAGCTGGCCAGTAGCTAGGCGGGAACTGACCGGGAGCTGGCCGGGAGCTGGCCGGGAACTGGCCGGGAGCTGGCTGGGGATTTCGACCGTGGCCCGGACAAGATTAATTACTGCTTTACTAGATTTAAATAATTCGTGTTTCAATTGTATGAAGAGCATCTGTCACTGAGTTAGGGGATCAATTTGATTCTTTTTGACTGTAGAATTGGAGCATAATAATATATAAAATTCCACGCGCCTAGCACACAGCCTACATTAACTATTTTCACGTAGTCTTTGAGAGACAAAAATGATTTTAAAAATAAATATTAAATATTAAATCATTGCAAGTATTTTGCCTTTAAATATTAATAGTCCTGTTTAGAGTGAATACATATATTACATTTTTAAACAATATATTGCAAATAAAATTTCTAACGCTACGGGGTATCGAACCTATATATATCTATACCTAAATCTAACGGCTAGCAGTCGGGAGTGCTAACCACTGCGCTAAACTGACAAGTTGAAACTCGTTGAAAAAGCCATCCTCATCAGTTACAGTTCAGAAAAGTTAATGTACCAACTTTTAAGTACTCTTTTTCTAATTATTTATTATTATGCGGCATTAAGTAAATATAAAATACACGAACTTTTAACTGGAATATCAGTAAAATACTTTTTAAATAAATAATTTAAATCGATTATAATTTTTCTTCGTGTGATATTTTGTTTTTTCCCGTTTTAGACTATTTTACAACTTTTTACAATGACAGGAAACGTTTAAGATTGATATAAAATGTACTTTTTCTGAACATTTGCAATTTTTCATAAAGATGGAACTTAGTTCGAATTTCAAAAAATTGTCTTCGAATTTTTGTCACAAAATGCATAGTTTGAAAGTCTGAACTCATGAAACCTTAAAATTTGTGGTGTGAAAAAGATATTCATCCAATATATTTTCACGCGTGGAACATCCATGCGGGTATACAATCCATTTTGTAATGAAACCAGAGAAAGTAATTAAGTTATAAAAAAAGTTCAACAATTTTATTATTGGCAATCAGCGCCCGGCCAGCTACCGTCTGAACATACGGTCATAAGATTTGTCCGATCAGAGCCAAGTCAGCCTCCGACTGGGATTTTGACATAAATTTTGTCCAGCGAGTCCCCGACCAGCGCACGGTTAGGCTCTTAAAAACAAACATAGCCCGGCCAGACCCCGACCAGAAACCTTGTTGTACCAGGGCTAACCCGGGCTATTTCCACACAGGTTATAACATCTAGAAAATTGTTTACTTTATTTATATATGAAAACTGATTTGTTATTCAAAATAGAACACTATTGTAACTTGAAAAGTTTTTCGTTGCAACAAGGCGCAATGATGAAGTAAGTGTCCATTTTTTCTGTGGGTAAAAATATAACTCCCTCTATAAAAAAGCAAATTTATTTGGTGCCTCTGACGAAGGGTAGAACTCATGATATGAAGATAAATAAATACTTTTAAACTAAAACTTCAAAACAAGTTTATGATAATTTATATGTGTACCCGTGGCCATATTAGATTAGACAATAAAATAATAATTTTAGAGTTGATTGTTTTAATTTTTCATTTAATAATTGATTAAGTCCACTGCATTCGAAACAATCAATCCATTATAATGAAGCGCATACTCAGTAGCGTTTGGCGTGCATGCAGCTGTGGGTCTTTTTGCTTTGTTTTTGCTCTATATTCTCATGACATCAAGCACGATAATGGCTGCGAAATAAAACGTGAAAGTTATGAGAAGCTGTAGCTGTAGAGAGAAAACAAGACGGAAAATGCGAAATTGCAGCATACAAGAAAAACTCGATGAATCGTCTCGAGCCTTGAAGCATCGATTCACGACTGAAAATAAAATGCCAGTTTTCTCACTTATGAAATATTTTTCGTCTTTATAAAGACAGCAAGCGAGAGGTGAAACAAAAGTCCATATAAATATAAAGTTTGCGTAGAACATAAACAAAAAACAGAAAGCTCTTTCGCCATTGCACTGATATCTTTACCAACGAATTGTTCGTAAACCCCGAAAAGACCCACGAAATAATTGTAATGATGTACTTTCTATTATAAATATTCATACCAAAGTATTGTTTCATAACTTAAATTATATTGTATTTTGTAATAACAAAAGCTCGAAAGCTTGAGCTTCGGATCTCATAGTAAGACATTGCGCTTCGCGCTCGGATATTTATTCTTTGCACCTGGAATGATTGAATGAAACTTTATCAAACACATCTAAAGATTCCAGTATTTGTATATATCTTCATATTCTCAAATTTCTACGTCATTAGGTATAATTAAGGCTTAAATTTCTCAAAGCTCTGAAGGGTTTGAGGTACAGATTGCCATCGTGGTACTCGCGCTACGCACTCGATTATAAACAGACATTATTAAATGTATATTCCTTTTCTGAATTAGCTTACAATAAAAAAAACTACTATCCTTTCTTTGGATATTCTTTCCTATCTCGCGTTCTCATATTGAAAATAGAATTTTCGTTAGCACATGAATTTCGATAAATAAATTAAAAACAAGGAGTTGTGTCAAAAAATCGTTTAAAGAAATGTTGTATGAATTTTTAAACGCTGCAATTTCTCCCGAAAATCTCCCCCATATTTCGCGTCGTTTGGTTCAAAATTTAAATTTTCGATTTTGTTTTCTTAGCATTTTCGATAAATAAAAGCAAAATGAAAAGTCCTATCAAAGAAAGATCTAAGAACATTTTATAGGATTTTTTAAAAGCTATAATTTGTCTTCAGGACTTTTCTCGTATTTAGTGTCATTTGGCTCAAAAATGGAATTTTCTATTTTTTCATAGTATCTTCGACAAATAAAACCGAAATGACCAGTACTATCAGACAACTGTTTTGAGAAATATTATTGAACATTTAAAAATCTATAATTACTTCCTTAAATTTTTTCCTATATTTTGAGTCGTTTGACTTAAAATTAGAATTTTCGGCTTAATCATTTTTGATGTGTAAAAAAAGAGTCCTATCGAAAATTAGTTTAGAAAAAAATTGTAGATATTTAAAAAATTAAATTTTTTTTACACTTCCCGAGTAAAAATGCTTTGACTTGAGTTCGACTTAGTTATGTCTTGAGTTCGTATCCAAGACATAGATGTCTGGCTGCGTATCAGAACTGAGTCGAGATATAGGCCTTCGTCTTACTTTTATAACCACGACAGATAAAACGGCGTTTACTTGTCTTAAGTCGAGCCTTGTCTTGGCTAAGACGACGCTTACTTGACTCAAGACGAGCCTTGTCTTGTCTGCGATAATCAAACCTTTTTTGGCTCATAAATGAGTTTAAAACTGATTAATGAAATATTTGTAATGATTAAATTAGTTATTTTTAATTAAAAAATTTAGAATCGGTGAGTCTAAAGGAGTATAAGTCTTAAGTTTTCTTAAAAAAAATAAAAATTTTAACTTTCTAGAAGGATCTCCTTAGCCGTTAGAAGTTCGTAAAAACAAACAACATTTTCGGTATCATCGTCACACAAGTACAATACAAAATAAAAATCCGTAAATAGGTTAATTT
>NC_046659.1:55079427-55086729 GCF_010883055.1 Belonocnema kinseyi
AAAATATACAAGATTGTTTAAGCATTAACAAAGATTAGCTTTTACGACTGTTAGAAATAGCCTTTTTGTTAGGGCAGGTATACGCTCTTAGTTATAAACCGCATGTGATGGAGTCATAAAAATACGACTCAAGAGATAAATTTATGTCTTCAAGACGTACAAACTTGTCTCCAAGACATAAATTTAAGTCTGGCTCCGTCTCAAAACTGAGACATGCTCAAGTCGAACTTTACGACTTCGGTATATCTGGATTGGGGGCAATTCAAGTCGAACTCAAGTCGAAGCATTTTCATTCGGGTTCTTTCACGTATCTGTGCGTTTGGCGTCTCAGATCGTGGAGATCCGTTGAAAAGCTGTGGTGCGGAATTTCTGAACATTCTAATACTTTCTCAATCATATTCATGCATAAATCAGCAAGTTTCTTTCCAGTTCCTATCTCGGGCCACACTGGGGGCCCCTAACCTGGGTCTAGCTTAAAACTGACGAAAGATGACGTAGTACTATTCTCTTTTTTTACTCATTACTTGCAAGTTTCAAGTATGAAACTTTACAAAGTGGCAATCATTGAAATTAAATTGATGAAAATGCCTAAAAAAGCACTCTGAAAGTCCGGAAGCATCAAGCAATCGACGGTATCCTATACTTAAAAGGTGAAAATGCAAGAAAGAACTTATATTAATTATGAATAATATTTTCACACTAAGATTATACGTGACTCACCTCAAATGTAGAAAATGTATTCATAGAATTATATAGCATAAATACGTTGTTAATTTATGTGATGATGTTTGACTCTTTAAATTATGTAATAAATATGACGAACGTAAATTTAGAAATTATTCTATATAGATTTTGATAATGCAGATGATAAAGAAGGATCAGAAGGCGGCGATATAATGAATGGAATATCACTATTTGGACATTCGAATCAGATTGGAGAAAACGTTTTAAATTTCAAACCTCTGTAAGTTCATTTGTCAATTTGAATTAAAACAAAAAAATATTTGTGGCTATATTATCAGGCCAGGACCTAGTTCTTTCCAGCCTGGGCCCTGCTTGGGCCACGCCAACATTTCTGCACGATAAATGATGAAAATGTAAAAAGAGTGGAAAAATATTCTCGGTACTGCGTAACTATTTCTAAATACACGAAATAAAAGCTTAAATTTTCATTTATTTTAATTGAAGTCATTCTATTTTAGTATTTCATCGCTTACAGTATTATTAAATGAAGAGCATTTTTAAAATTTAATAAAAGCTTAAGAAAAGTTGAAGTTATACGTTGTGTATTCTCTTTCGGCATATTTGTCCAGATTTAAATTTTCTCTTCTCTCATATTTTTCTCTGCGGAGAGAGGAGTACCTAACCTCATTTCGTTATCAGGAATCGAAGAATTGCATGCAGGAGGGCACAGAGAGATTGTCACATTCCTCCTCGGGTCAAACACCAGAACCTTTTTTAGATGAGAAAATGTCAAATTACCGAAATAGAGCAGAAAAGCGGACTCTGGGTCACGAAACAATGTTAGGTACTCAAGAAGCACGTCCTTCTATTTTCTATTCCGGCATGTGTTGTGGTAGATGAAATTTTAATTACGTTAATTACGTTAACTATAGGATATGTCGGAAGAGTAAATTAAAATTTAGCATATATTTCCTATAGGAAATATTCAACTAAAGTTATAACCCACAAAATTGGCAGTTTTCAAATGTCAATATTTAAGATAGACATTTTGCTGTATCCTCCCATTAATGATGTGAAATACAGAGGTTACACAACTGTTTTAGGGAGCCTTTAGAAAAAAATACCCAAATAAATTGATTTTTTCTCTTTTTACTCGTTGACATGCAAAATGAAGCTTTCTAGAATACGAATAAACAATCAGCCCATGCACTCGAAACAAAATTCATTAAGCTGAAAGATATAACTAGAAAATAAAGTAAAACAGAAAAGTAAATCTGAAAACACGATATTGCAAGCATAAAAATATCTTCTGGCTACAAAATCTAAATTTGAATTCCTCATATCAAACCTTTTCACATAAATCTTTTATCCCCATAGTGATATATATATATATATATATATATATTCCACGGCACACGTAAAATAAAAAAAAAAGACGCAATCAAGAGAAGCGAATCTTTATCGGAATAAATATCACTTATATTTATCATAATTAGATATAAGGTTATTATTTAAGTCAAATACTTATTGCGAGTACTTTCCCCATATTTCGGGAATCCTTTCAGGAGTAAGCGAACTATATACCTATTATGCAAAACGGGAAAAAGAGCCTGACCCATGTATGAATGGCTGAAACGAGGGGATGAGGTTCTGAAAGAAAGAACATCAAGTCATTTTCTCACAGTCGTCGTAAATAATTTTTGTTTTTTATATTTGCATCACTGAGGCGATGCTGACTGTTGACATATGAACCTTTCCATTTGAATTTACACAGTTTTTGTCATTGAAACTGGTTTTATTTTATCGAAATTATTTATGCAAAAAATAAATTTTTTGTTAATTGTTTTAGCAAACAAAGTTTCCTCAATTTTGCAACCGCGATGAATTTTTTATGAAAGACTTCATCTTGGTTCCCTACTTCAGTTTTACTTTATAATCTCGCTTATAACAATAATATTATTTGTAAAAAGAAATCAGAAAAGAGTGCGACAAGCGACGACAGGCAAGGGTTTTGTAAGTTTAGGCTTGAATTTTAAAAGAAAACAGAAAAGATTTTCTTTAGTGATTTTTTTAGCTATACTCCTAGAAAACCGGATTAAAACATATTTCCAACATATAGGGGTCTAAGAATCGCCATTTCTCCCATTTTTTTTAAGTTCATTACTTTTTTAACACTAATATACAAAAGTAGTCAAATTAGGCGCCATGCGCCAACAAAGGAAGGTTTTATAGAAAATTGAGACATTAATTAAATCGTTCAAATTGCCTTCTCAGCCTATCACGCCAGCCTATCTCCCATCCATCTAGGTTACGGGGTAAATTTGGCTAGTTTAGGGGTAAACTCGGCTAGGGCTAGGGTATAAGATATAAGGTCGGTTAGGAAACAGGGAAGTCCTCTAAAGTTTGAGGCAAAATCGGCTAGATACTCTATACAAAGCCAATTAGAAACAATATATAGAAAAACTCTAACAATGCAAATGTTACGCTTTATCTCAGTCCTATACGCCGAAAGCTTCAATTTAAGAGATCCTCGAAGAAAATTGGACTGAGTGATAAGTTTTCAGCATAGTGGTCTAAAAATTAAATTTTCCTGATTCTTATTTTTTCCATATTTGTCATTCAGAAAAGAAAAATATTATGGAAAAATATTAAGCATTCGGTTTATTTCCTATTGATTTGATAAAATAATCTGTATTTAAGGAATAATTTGCATCTAGATATAATTAGTTTCATATATAGGGCTAAAAATCAGGAATTTCAAAGAAGATCAATTCAACTTCAAAATACGGGAGTTGAGATGAAAAGCCTTAAACAAATATCATTTGTATTAATATTTTATCATAGCATTGGTCGGGCTAATGGCATAGGCAGTATGCATAGCTATCGACCGATAAAACTGCTCAGTCAAATTGACATTAGCCGAAGATGGTGTCGATCGAGTGGTTAAAGTCGGAATCCAATTTCTCTAAGGTGTTTATCGGATAGTTCGAGGTAACCCAAAAACTTTCCTATTTACTTTGTGTATCTGTACTGATTCATCGGTTTTCATTTCTCTAGGCTTCTAAATATAGGGGTGAGCAGATAAAATATAGGTTTAGTTGGTTTTGCATACAAAAAATGCTCAAATTCCGTAATGTAAATTCTAGCAATATGTTACAATTTAATTAACATTTTACCACTTTCATGGAATACCCAGTGAGTTGGAGCAAATTGATTCACTAGAGAAACCGAATAATTTGCTTCACCTGGTTTAAAGTGATTTTTTGCCTTTTGTAGAAAGGAGGAAACAAATTTTATTTTTAGTTCTGAACGGGTAAAAATGAGGTGGTTAGTTCATTTGTGATTAAACTAAGGGCAGTTGCTCGGAATTTACTTTTCATTTGTGTCGAAAATAATGCTTCTTCGCCGACGTGTATTTGATTGCATTTGGTATATATAGTCATTAAAAACAAACCCAACATTAAAAAATACAGTTTCAATTACTTGAGGCCATTCTCTAATAATCGACCAATCATTAAATAAATTACATAACTAAAAAATTATTCGATATTTATTTTTAGATTAAAAAAAAAATTAGTAGGTGGTAGCTAAAGTTATTATTGACAACATATTATAAGGAAACAACACCCGGAAATTTTTAGCTGCGAAATTCCATATTCACAGATAGGGAAGGGGGTTGAAATTTGGAGCAAACAATATCTTATACCAAAGAAATACGATGTACGGGCAGCTTTGTCGCTAATATAAAAACTTGATTTAATCATTGTACAGTTGAGTTTACTTATAGAAATTAAATACACTTCTCGTACCCCTTTCGTGACAATGAAAGGTAAACTACTCTCAAAAATGAAAAATAGTTATACTGGCGTTGTCCAACGATGAGGTTCAGGCAAATACTTCCATTGTGTTTAGTATTTCCAGAAGAAATATTCATCGATTTCGATTAAAATATCAATTAAATTAAAAGAGGTGGTAGTTTACCCTCTATCATCGTGATAGGGGTTGAAAAAGTGTAGTAATTTCCTGTTACTGAATCCAATTGTGGAAATTTAAATTTGCAAATTTTTCTGCACAAATTGTGTAAATTCGAAAAACGTATTTCAGAGCGTTGTTTCTCCGTAAAATACTCGTTATATTGTCGGGAAATGGCCCTAACTTTAAAAATAGCTTCTGACACTTTAAAAATGTTTCGTTTAAGTGCTCCTCATTTACTGCTTCTACATTTTGACACTTTTGATGAAGAGTAAAAGTAATATTTATTGACAAAACGATGTGAAATTACTCTCGAATTATTGACTGAGTGAAGAGAAATGTGTATGGTGTTTTAATACCCTGGCAATATCAATTTTGTGATAGATTTGAGATTTGAGGATCAAAATCGACAATTACGACAAAATACTACATTTTGCTTCAATGAAATATTTAAAACAGGTAGAAGATTACAATTATTTATTAACGCCTACTAGTAACTTTAATTACAAAAACAACTTTAGCGATTTCCAAACCAGTTTAAAAAATTTCAAATAAATATATAATACAGTTTTTACTACTATAAATAAATGTCCGTTTTTACGGTTTGTAAACATAGTAAAGATAAATTACGTACTGGATATTAAAGGATAAGAATATATAATTGAGGCTCCCTAATTGTAAATATTTATAGTACTGTTTCGTAGAAAACGCTTTTGTTTGTTTACGCATGAACGACCGCCGATACCCAGCGCAGCTCCTTTTACTCTAACTTGCGGGGCGGCGTCAATTTTCGGAAGAACTATATCAGGGGGCCCTATATCTAGTGTCCACTGTATTAGGTAAAATTGTACCATAAAACATTTGTAATTCCGCATAATATTTTCATAAATGTAAAGTCGATTTAAACAGATTAAACAATTTTGCAATCAAATGGGATATCAATGACAATACTCCTTTCTTTAAACAGTAGATTTTCCTAACATCTTGAATTATTGCTAGATTTTAACTCTTTCTTTTTCCGAATAAGCGGTGCTGTCGCTCCCAAAGTTTTAATCACAAGCTTCGTAAAATCTCGTGTGACTTTTCTCATGAAAAGAATTGGCGACCTGTGCTGCAACGATAAATTTAAATATAACTTCCCGGACATCGGCACCGTGCGCCGCGTTTCCTGCCTGTACAGTGCTGCAGTGGGAAAAGATGTTCCGAACGCGATTGGGCACGATCGATCGACGTGAGGTTTCGAGTGTAAACCCGGAAAAAGAACAGACGAATTTTTTGCTACCCCAAACTATTCCTATTTCCTTTGAGAGATGTTTGCACATTTACTCATTTCTTGTAGTTTATTAACTGAAAAAGATATGTCGATTATTCGTTTCGTGTTGATTTTATAACCAAGTGGTGTTTATGTGGAGAAAAATAGAGTAGGAATTTTTATAATTATTTAATTCTCCAGTATAGACTAAATTTCGTCCAAACAATCGAAACTGGCGCTTTTCTTTCAAAGTAAAAAATACTTTCCTGAATATGTAAAGAACTTTTACAGTATTTTCGTTTTTGTGAAGTATTTAACGAAAGCTGAAATATTATTACACTTTGCGCTTCTATTTTTTTTTGCTTTCACTGTGATATACACTAACGTCGGAAATTGTCAATACGATCAGCGAAACTACTATTAAAAATCTCTACTGACTTTGAAACGTTAGTAATCGTTTAAAAATGCAGCGAGAAACTTTTTTCTACAAACCGTTCGAAAGCTTATGAAATTACACGTCTACTGACCCAGAATAGAAGTACTTTTAAACTTTCTTGACCTGTCTTGGGAACCTATAAATATTTTTGAAGTTTTGTTGACTTTAATTGAAGATAAGATTTCATAGATAAGGCTTTGAAGATTAAGTGGTATGAATTTGAGATTTTTTCTACAACTTTCCTAGGTCGTGCTACATGTTGAAGTCGAGGTACAAAATTTGACGTAGTATATTCTCTCCAAATGGCCAAAAATGACTATTATGGCTAAATTGATGGGTAATTTAATAAGCTTTTAAAAATTTTTTTAAAAGGTTTGTTGCTCTATTTTTGAATGGCATACGAGAGTTTCGACGGCCCGTCGTTATGATTTCATCGTGTCTTGTGACCACCCATCTAATAGGCGGAAGGCATGGCCATAGGTATGATTTACCGCGGTTCAATCAGTCTTTTTTCTATGGCAGTTACTTCCAGTGGGTCCCTGCGATGGTTGATCAACCCTTTATTAAACTTTGACTCGTGTAAGCCCGGTTACACATCATAGCCACGGACTAAGTCAAGTGACTGATGAGATTAGAATGTTATAAGTTAATTCAAATAATTTAATACGATGGTTGAAACCTCCTGCGATGATGCTGCATATATACAATTACGAGCGGCCATCAGCGTTAGAGGTGACAGCAGTCACCTCTAGATGCTTTCTTAGAGCTAGAATCTGTCACTCTACGGGTTTTTAGTCGCTAAATGTTTATGTTTAAGATGTTCAGTGCATCTTGCGTGCACATTGCCTGTAGCCGAAATCACAATGGGATGAATAGATGCATGATTCACATTCCTCCATATGGTCTTTACGTCATGCTTTAACTCGCTATACAACTTGCTATACAACAACACTTTATT
>NC_046659.1:55086829-55090682 GCF_010883055.1 Belonocnema kinseyi
AGAGTACTACCGGGACGGCAAGCATGTTCGTTGCAGATACTTTGTTCCTCGCCGACAGTTCGGAAGACCAAATCTGTCGGATGAGACGTTTGTATCTGCTTCAGAGAATATCGTTTATAGATGTCACATCCTGAATGCGGCTCTGTGGTACGCCCAGGTATGTATAAGTCTCTCCAGCGCTAAGGTGTCGTATGGCGCTTCTATCAACGAGCTCAGGATCTTCAGGGATGCCATTAAGTTTTTCTAGCTTCAAATAAACCTTGGCGCATTTGTCTAACCCAAATTCCATTCCAATTTCCTTAGTATATCGTTCGACAATCCCCAGAGCTAGATGCAGTTGCTCTCTGTTTTTAGCATAGATCTTAAGATCGTCCATGTAAAATACATGAGTGGCCTTTTACAGTGCTAGAGATAGTGGCAATAATGTAAGGCAAAAGAGGAGTGGGCTTATGGTGTCGCCCTGAAAGACACCGTTCTGAAACGTGACCTTGTTAGTTGTCACACGATTTTTTCCAGATGAGATAGTAAATCTGGTTTTCCAAAGCGGCATCAATCTCTCTATGCACCCAACTATTTGCGGATGAACCTTTAAGATTTCCAAAAGACAGATGATAAGTCTATGGGACGTCGAATCGAAAGCTTTCCGATAATCAATCCGGGCCATCGATAGGTCACGCTGGTAGAATGCTGCATCTTTGCAGACACATCTATCGATGAATAGGTTCTCCCGACATCCAGCTACGCCTTTCTTTGAGCCTCGTTGTTCATACATTTCTTGCCACACAGGTTCAATTGTCCGAAAAATCCTATCATTTAGGATAGCTGTGAATATCTTATAAAGCGTGTTCAGACAAGGTATTGGCTTGTAGTTCTTCGGGTCAGCTAAGTTGTCTATTTCCGGCAGGAGTATTGTGCGCCCTTCCACCAATCACTCTGGAATCGGCTCTTCCGACTTCAAATATGAGGTGAAAATACGGGCCAAATGCTGATGGGTTGAAGAAAACTTCTTCCACCAGAAGGTTTTGATACAATCTGGTCCCGGTGCGGAATAGTTCTTCATCCCTCTTAATACTTTTTTCACCTCCTCGGTAGTGATGGGTGGGCATTCTTTATCAGGTGTTATGAGGGCAACACATAACTCCCTGAAGCTATTTATATTTTCTGAGTCTTCGTCCAGTCCAGTCTATGTTGTTTTACGGTTCGCATCGGCCAAAGCTCTCGCTGCATTATACACACAATAATTGATAGCCCAGAGGTTGAATTCTTCGAAAAAATGTCCACGAAGCTCGTTATCCATTTCCGACAGATCTTTAGACTTTAGAGAAACGTTGGTGTTGATGTTTCTCCGGGTCATAAATCATCGCTCTTCCTCTATCGGATGTCTGTCCGCGGTTGGTCTTAGTGTCGCCTCTCTTTCTCTGTTGCCGGCTTGTTCTGGCTGTGGTAGATTAAACGTTTCGCTTAAATAGCCCCTTTTTGGAGTAGCTCGGCATGGTTTCGCAGACGTTGATGCAAAAAGTGCGATAGCTCTGGGTGTTTCTCGCACCACACAGCATGCAGCCGTGCTATGTAACCCCGTTCAGGGGCCACACTCGCATCGTAGCACTCTATCAAATCGTGATTCAGTCCCTCCGTCAACCTAAAGGTCATGAGATTCCGCCGATCCATCGCATTGAGTCCATCTCCATTGGCTCTTCCAGCTCTAGAGTGGTCGGCATTGTTGGCCGGGCCATTGTCGGGAACCCTGCGCGTTCTGTTGTTTTGAACCACACTTACTACAATTATGTTT
Organism: Belonocnema kinseyi; assembly: GCF_010883055.1. Lineage (NCBI taxonomy): Eukaryota > Metazoa > Arthropoda > Insecta > Hymenoptera > Cynipidae > Belonocnema > Belonocnema kinseyi. The sequence continues at coordinate 55,088,619 of NC_046659.1, forward strand.
GGTGTTGCCATTTTTGTTCCCACTAGAAGCTAGGTAAGGAGGTTCGCCCATCCTTGTAGAGCCCCGCATGCAAGGATAAGGCTGCGTACACTGAGAGGTCGCCCGATATCCCAGAGTCACCGTTCTAGACACCTCACCCAGGTGCCATCAAGCTTTCGGCACGGTTTTCATACCTCTTCTTAGGGGTTAATTCCTTCGGGACCACCCCTAGACAATGGTCCGCGATTGCCTATTTATTCTTGTAACCATATTCAGCAAAAACCCTTGGTACTGGGACTTTCTATCCGCAACCCGAGGACGCGTTCGGTGGCTTTGTTATGTATATAAGCGTCATATTATCTACTTTTATAATTTACAGTTTCAGATTCTTTTTTAAATTATTAAATATTATAATGACGAAGGGACAGTACAAGCATTGAAAAGCAAATTTTAATTTCAAATTCGGAAGACTTATTTGAAATGGCATTCTAAATTGCTCAACTTTGGGCCGTATTTCGAAGATTTCGTAAAATTTTAATTTTTTTAAATGTGCATGGTTTATATTCTGGTTTTTATTATTCAATGCTTAAAGACTTAAACTTTGGTGAATTTCAATTATAAAATTGCAAATTGTCCAATTTTAAACAATTCTTACTTTAAATGTTGCAATCTTTATTATTGTAGGCTAGCAATTAAAAGATATTTTTTCTCAGATTGATTAACAATAAAACAACTGTTAGGCAATTTAAACTTTACTCCATATATATACATTTAATCACTTGCAATCACATTAATCGTTGCACTGAAATAAAAGTAGTTCATTTAATGGGTTATAATTTTAGAAGAAATGAACAAACAGATTATATTTGCAAGATAAAATTATTTATAATCCAAGAATTGACACGAAAATTCTTTCGACAATGTAAAGAGGAAAATTTGAAGTTTTGCATGTAAGAGGAAAGTTAATCTTACCTGCCGTTCTTCCACGAGTTCTTGTGCCGACGATCGAAGTCTGCATGTTACATGAATTCTGTGCACACAGAGAAATATCCAACGGATTTGTAGTTACGTTTATATTCGGTTTTACCGATTTTTGGTTGCATTTTGCATCAAGGGAGCCCTTTTCCTTATCAGGTGTTGACTGAGAATTTTTTCTAGATGGTCCATTGGATGTTATATGATTCACGGGGCTCGTGCATGACTTCTCTTTCTCTTTAGCTGCGACCAATGCTAGAAGAGAATTGATTTGTTTTGGATCTGGCTGACCGGCATCCACTGAACCTCTTACTGGAGTACTGAAAAAAGTTGTTTTAATTTATTTCGCTTTTTGGTCAAAATCAATTATAGGAGAGTGACTATAAGTGGTTCGGCTAATTTTTAAAGTCGTAATTAAGCTCAAAGTTTACGCAAATCGTATGACGTTAAGTAACGTCAATTTAAAGGTTATACACTTAACTACGTGATGCGAATGTTGTACAAAGGATTTTCTACAGTGGACATTTCTAAACTAGCCTGGTCACAGCGGGTCGATCACCATATTTTATTTCACGCAGTATGCACAAAGTTATTTTTCGGAAAATTACAAAAAAGTATTTAAAATAGTCTATTTATGTAACAATATTATAAAATAATGAATTTAGTATTCTAAAATGGGTTAGAATTTTACCATTTACAATCTTTTATCATTATTATTAAGTACTTGTCACGCGAAAATTTCTCGACCAACAAGGTTTATTTTTTAACAGAATTTCAAAAAAGTTTTCGGAGGTAAGGTGTTCGTATACATTTTTTTTGAATCCCTTAAGTTTAAAATAAATCGCTGCACTGATTTTTAAAATAATTAATAATACTAAATGTCTAAAGCGAACCAGTGATGACTTCCCAAACTGTGTTGAATTCGTCGAAAAGTATCAAGATTCTCGTTAGTGAATTACCGCAAGGTAAAAAGAAACGTGAATATTTTTTCTCAAAAGCTGAACGCCAGTTATCATATATATATATTTTTACCTCGATTTCGCAGGATCGGGTGCTGTTTTTTCAGATCAGCACCTACTCCCAGCGAAATCCTGCCGTTGTCCTTATGAC
>NC_046659.1:55090782-55113968 GCF_010883055.1 Belonocnema kinseyi
TAGTGAAATTTCACTTATTCAAATAGCTAGAGAGCGGTCACTGACTTTCAGTGAAAGGTTACTTATTAATTCAGAGAAATAACCACTTTTGAGGATTGGCAGCATTGCACCATGTCAATTTAGCAATCATAATAAAATAATATTTTAGTCAATCCAATCAAAGAATCATAGTAAAAACTTAAAACCCATAAATATGATCAAATATGTTGCAGGCTATAATGATTTAGTTGCCATCCACCATCAGCCCCGAAATCGGCGCTATAGAAGAGTTTCCTATTACTTTAATTTCAAGATTGGACTATCATGTACCAGCCCGTTAAGTAAGTACTTCCTATAAGAGCTAGAGTATAATCATCCCGCAGTTAATTCAGCAGACTTATAGCCAGAAAATTAAAAAAATTATTTCATTACGGAATTCTTCTTGCTACTTAAGTAAAAGAGTAACAACAGCGCTTAACTTAAAAATGTAGAGGTTATGCTTCACATGATTTACTTTGGTGTTACTTAACTGATTAGTGAATAAGTCTGAAATCACAGATTAATCACTGAAATGTCTAACTACTATTTCAATCAGGGAATCCTTCATTGATTCATATTTAGAGAGCATTTATATTGGACATCTAAACCAATTCTTAACCGCTTTGCCACAAACCTTTTGGAATCAATGCAAAATTGTATACAAAAAACGGAATGCAGTCAATTCAGAAAACATGAAAAATGTATCATTTTTAGCACCAGTTTATTTGCCCTATAACCTACAATATTAAACCGATTCATTTAATAATAAGACTTTGAGGATAAGTTGAATAGTAGAAGCTGAGGTGCAATTTTTCAAGAAAGTTTGATTAATTATTTATTTTGAAAGATAATTTACTTTTCATGCCCAAAATTTAATTTTTATAATTCAATTATCCTTCAAGGTGGAAATACACGACTGGCCCAGTACTGGTCCAATAAAGATTTCCGGAGTCCCAGTCTTGGGCGCCTGTACTGGCCAGTACTGACTTGTAATGCTGCGCAGTACTGGCATGTAGTATTGCCGCGTAACGGTCACCAGTGCTGGTGCCATTGAATTGTTTTTAGGACGCATCTATATTATTCATTCATCATCTGAAGATCGTCCGAATATTATTTAAACATAAAAAAAATTATTTGTCTCTTAAACTTTTTGGTTAATTTTAACAGTTACTATTCTTATACTCTAACGATTTGATAAAAAGGTATTTAAAATGTAAATATTAATTGATTGCGAGTATTTTGTCTATACATATTAATGGTCGTGCTTAGAATGAATACATATATTACATTTTTTTAAATTATATTGCAAATAAAATTTCTACCACAATGGGTTTTCGAAACTATATTTAAACCTAAATTTATCGCCTAGAAGTCGGCATAAGCACTGAAAACCTACAGAACTGATAGTCAACAAAAAACCATCCTCATACGCCACGGCTCAAACAAGTTAAAAAAAGCTGTTGTTAAGCTATCTTTTTCTTATTAATTATTTACGATTATATGACTCTAAACAGGTGCTAATTATTAAATGAATTAACCAATCAAATTTTATTTTTTTTATTTCAGCGACTGATTTCACTGATTTCCCTAGTAAAAAGACGAAAAATCTCGGATTTTTCAGTGAAACCCTGAATTCACGTTACAAAATTATAGATAAAATACAACATTCTAAAGAAATGTATATTATTGTTATTAATAAATCGCATCTAAATAGATCTAAAAATACTCAAACATCATATTTTTGACAGAAAAGTGTTTAAGGAAAAATTATGAGAAAAGTATTTAGTACAAAAAATCTGGAAAGCAAAGAACTTTTTTCTTAAGCATTTACTTACTGACAGATCAGGCAGTTCTAAATTTTGCTTAGGGTTTACCCTGTTCTTTTAGCAGTTTTTTCGACATATATCCTACAATTGTTTATCCGATGAGTCTAACAATTTTATAGTAAATAGCGCAGATTAAACTTTAGTACACTTAAAAAAATGTATTCATTATTTATTTCTACAACTATTTTATTTTTCTGCCCAAAATTCAATTTACTGAAGGAGGCGGCCATAGATATCCAGAGCTAGCGCCGCGTACAATTCGTCTGTAAGTTTGCAAACACAAGTTTTTCAGGTTGTCAGTCGCACATGACAATTTTCAAATGCCAGGGCCAGTTAGTCCAGACGCCATGCCCAGTCCTGTCGGATCTTATATGTCGCCAAAATATTTTGAATGATTCGTATGAAGAATGATCACCTGATTCTGAATCGGTGTGGTACGTCTCCGGCAGATTGTGAGTTCTCGAGATACTCGCAATTAATCAATTTTTTAATTACTCCCGATTAATGATTTTCCATTAAACGTATTTCGATTTTTCTTTTGCACTTTATTAGCTCATTATAGGGCGAATGAAAAACGTTCAAACATATTTGCCCTTCGACGAATATTTATTGCACAATAGCAACTAATAGGCGAAAAAATTGGAAAAAAATTCTATCTGTCATATCTTCAAAAATATGATCTAAAAGAGAAATATTTTTTTAATTTGTGAAAATAACAACTAAAATACGCACTTTTTATAATAAAAACTATTTCTCTAAAGTTAATACTTTCCTGGCAAAATTGAGTTTTATTGGGTGAAATTCTGCGGTGTGATAATAGTAATTTTTAGTAAATTAAATTCATGTTAGAGACAATATTTTTCCTGAAATATATTGTTGCTGTTGTCAGACACAAAGTTCCTGTGAAATTATATTGAAATTGTTTTAATTTAAGCAACGACGCATGAATAATCAATTATGTGGTTTCAAATACTAACAACTTTTCTACAAAAAGTTATAAATGTTTGAAATCTAGCATGATAATTCTCTAAAGTATCACTAAAACAATGATGTTAAGAAAAAATTGTTTATACCAACATTGTAACCTGTAGAACAATCTAAATTCCAATTATTTATCTACAATTCTAAATGCAGTGAAAACTTGGCACGAAGCTTAAACAATCTTAAATATTATTTAAAATTTAGTCATATAATTTTAATTTTTTAATTTTTATTCTTTTAGTAGTTATAAACTTCACTTTTTTTAAGAATTTGACAATGGGCTCGATAAGTGACATTGTAAACTTGGAAGCGCTCATCTGGCCGGCTGGTTCGGACCCCATGGGCACGGAAATAGAAAATACTAGCAGAGGGGTTCATGGGTCCATTCGGCACTGTGAAACTATTTTGCTGTTATAAGAAATAAGAAATTAATTAATTTCTACAAAAATAAGTTTCTTTTATTTCCTTGAAAAACTAGAATCAGAATAAAATTAAATAAGGGTGAAAATTATTTTCAGTTTTTAATATTTTACAGAAAACTTAGGGTGAAGTTTCCTTTTGGAACTAGAAAACGTTTCAGAAAAAAAAATAAAACAATAAAGTAATGCGAGACTTACTTCGAAATTAGAAATTTCTTCGAATCATTGAGATATTTAACTATTTTTTCATCTACTCAGGAATGTCTCACTTTTTTTAATTTTCATTTTTGTAGAAAAAATTGGAAGTAATTTAAAGGAAGTGTGTGTATCTACATAATTCGGCTACTAGTGCCGAAGTTTCGGTATATTTTTGCAGATTTCAAATTAAAAATTTAGAAGCTGTTTAAGAATTATGAAAGGCTTCAGAATAAGAAATCATTTTACATTTTCGTTGGAATGTTCAAAAAATGTTTAATTTTTTATTTTGAAGCCTTTTAGAATTCTTAAAAAGCTTCTAAAATTTTTATTTGAAATTTGCACAAATCTACATTTTGTTTTAAATGAGGCTGCAGCAAATGCTCGAAAATTTCGATACGAATAGGCGAATGTTTTCAGAACATACAACTCGTTTAAATTATTTAAAATCTTTTTAAGTTTTACATTAATTTTGAAACTTTTTAAACATAAAGTGACTCAAGTTTTTCCTATAAATAATAAGCAGGATTTTCTAAAAATTGTATAAAAAAAATTATTAGTTTTGAAAGACATTTATAAGTTCTGAAAAAATTATTCAAAATTTGAAAATGTTTAAATTAAATTCTAGATTTCTCTGGATTTTGAAAACAAAATGTTGAAGGTTTTCAAGGATGTTTTAAAGTCTTTAAAATAATTTAACTTCTAATTTTAGAAGTGTTGCGTTAAATAATGTTAATTTTTGAATTTTTAATGCTTCTAACTTAAACTTTCTTTAAAAAATCTAATTTTGAAAATCTGAACGTTCATTGAATGAATGTTTAACTTAAAATAGTGAAAATGATAATGCCGATTTATATTTTTGGAACTGAATTTGAATCTTTGAACTCTATAGTTTATAAAAGATAAAAAATCTAAATTTTGCAGTATATCTGCATTTCATTTCAAATTGTTTAATTGAAAAGTGTTAGTACCTAACTTCTATTTTATACGCGCAAATTATCGAGCAGGTGAGTATAACAATTTTTTATTTGAAAACAAAAAAAGCAAGAGTTCCACTTTGAGTGCTTTAATTTGTAATATATTTTCTATTACTTCAAATGGAATTTTTTTAGCTTTGGAGATGAAATTTGTTTATTTTATTGACCATGAACAATTTTTGCGAACTGGGAAAAAACCGAAAAATTTCCGAGATTTTTCTTCTTCGATTAAAATGGCCACACCGACGATACCATAAATATATCAGATGAATGATAAATAATTTAGAGATATTACTATACATGCTGAAACGATATGTAACTGCATATATACAATAATAAAGTACATGAAAAAACTATTTCATAATATTAAGCTTATAAATGAGTCTGCATCATTGTTTTACCTTAACCAAAAACAATTTCTTTTCAAAATTAAACCAGTTTTCCTGGAAGAATAATTCAGTGCATAATATTGTGGCTGAGTGGGCCCGCAACCCTTGTTCGGTATTTACGAAGATTCGACGCCAATGGTTTTTGACCTGGCCGGTCGTTAGCAAGATTCCCAGTTTACGGCATCACTTATAGCCCCATTGTCAAACTCTCCCAAAAAAAGGAAAGTTGATAACTATTAAATGAATAAAAATCAAGAAATTTAAATTCTATGTCTGAATTTTAAATAATATTTAAGATTGTTTAGGCTTCGTGCCAAGTTCCCAACTGCATATAGAACTGTAGATAAATAATTGGAATTTAGATTGTTCTACAGGTTACAATTTTTGTATAAACAATTTTTTCTAATACATCATTGTTTTAATGGTACTTAAGAGAATTATCATGATAAATTTTAAACATTTATAACTTTCCGTAGAAAATTTGTTAGTATTTGAAACCCCTTAATTGATTATTCATGCATCGTTGCTTAAATTAAAACAATTTCTCTATAATTTCACAGGAACTTTGTGTCTGAGAACAGAAATAATATATTTAAGCAAAAATATTGTCTCTAACATGAATTTAATTTACTAAAAATTACTATTTATTATCACACCGCAGAATTTCACCCAATAAAACTCAATTTTGCCAGGAAAGTATTAACTGTGTATTTTAGCTGTTATTTCATAAATTAAAAAAATATTTCTCTTTTAGATCATATCTTTGAAGATATAGCAGATAGAATTTTTTTTCATTTTTTTCGCCTATTAGTTGCAATTGTGCAATAAATATTCATCGGAGGGCAAATATGTTTCAATGTTTTTTATTCATCCTGTAATGAGCTAATAAAGTGCAGGAAAAAAATCGAAATAAGTTTAATGGAAAATCATTAATGGGGAGTAACTAAAAAATTGATTAATTGCAAATATCTCGAGAACGCACAGTCTACCGAAGACGTACCACACCGATTCGGAATCAGGAGATCATTCTGCATACGAATCACTCAAAATATTTTGGCGACATTTAAGATCCGACAGGACTGGTGTAGCGTCAGGACTAAGTCAACAGTCAACGCTTTCGATTTCAAAAGTCAACCTTCCCTTGCCCCGTTCACCCGATGTCGACAGCAGCGCGCATACAATTGGTCTGCGAACTAAATATAATCATAATAGTACGCGGCCGTCTACTTCCCATTGAGTTGACCGCCCCTGTTCCACTCGCTGGAATCTACACAATTCTCGAGATTCGTTCAAAAATTTTTACATGCTTCTGTCAGAGGAGGCGCACAGTTAATTTTTAGGAAATTTTGATTCATCAATTGTTTTCTAATATACAGTACTTTAATTTAAAGCATTCGATGTTTGTAATTTAGTTGACCTGGAGCTTATACTATTGAACCGATTTTTACATCATTTTCAACTCCGTTAAAAGAATATTTCGGAAATTGGAAAACATATTTACTGTTATACTTTCATTTGCAATATCAATATCAAAATAAATTATATGCATTATAGTTTGTTAAATCAATGTTTTTGATTTATTAAATTAATTATGTAGATTTTATTCATAATATATCTGGATAATAAATATTATTTCTCTAATGAAGAATTCACTTTTCAATTGTCCTGAGCAACCGACAATTTGCTTTTAATAACTTTTCTTTGATTAAAAAAAATTAATTGTAAAATAAATGAAGATGATTCAAAGAACATTTTTTCAAACATGTATTTCAGTCTTTTTGAAAGCTAAAAAATGTCAGGTATAAAATATGTAGTCAATTCAATAATTAAAAATTATTGTATTGAATGCTACAGAATTAGTTCTTTGAATCCAAAGACTGTGTATTTTTTGACATAAAATGTCTGTCTATAGTATCAACTCTGATATAACTCACTAATAACGATGAAAAAATTTGAAAAGTAACCCATGGTGGCTTATCAGCGAAAAATCTTTAAAAATATTCTCTCAGCCATTAAAAAAATGTGCCCATAAAAAAGTCACGAACTACTAACTAGGTCGCGGATACGAAAATAATTCATCATGTCCTGTGCAGAAATTCCCCCGGTTGGCCCTAATACAACCAGGTTTCTGGTGGGTTCCCGTCCGGGCTACTCCTGGTTGGGTTTCATGACCAGGAACCGGTCGGGAGCTGACGCTACATTTTTCTCGAATCACCTATTCCGGAGCTGGCCGGTTATCGGCCGGGCCAACCCAGATTAGATCTCATGTTCAGGAGCCGACCGGGCACTGGTTAGAATAATTTTTTGCAGAAATTATACAATTTTTAAGAGCCGTGACATTATCAAGGACGTAATTATGGATACTAGATCAATTATTATTTGAAAAGTATAATTTAAAGGTTTATGAGATCAGTAAAACAGAAATGAGTATTTTAAATTCTTAAAGAAAAACATTTAATTTTTAGAATATTTTAACTTATTAAATAAAAGTGGCTAGAAGTCGCACCAGTAAAATTTTTATTTTTATATTCAAGTCTTAAATGTTTCGGAACTGTTGTTAATAAATTCGATCTGTTCACAACGTTTCTGAAAATATATGTTTCACTATTGAGAAAATATTATAAAGTATCTTACCTTCTCTTACGAAGAAAGCGAAAAACTTTCAAGTTAAAATCTGATTCCTCATCCCTTTCATTATTATTTTACTTGAAAGATCGTTATCTGTTTTCCTTTCAAGTTTTTATCCTCACTAACCGCGTCCTTTCACTCCCACGAATTCTATATTTTACTAACTGTATTACTTTGTCAAAAACGTTTGTTTCGAAAGAAACGAAACCTTGGCCCTGAAGTTTATCTTACTCAGAGGCTTTGAAAAAAGGGAAAAAGTTCAGATTGCTTACCTAAAGAAGTCTGCCGTTCTAAGATCTGGCAGGGGTGGGGTTCTTCCACTAACGAAGGTGAACCTAGATTCTTGATGAGCACCTACCAATGGAGTAGGTGGTGGTGGGCCGGGACCATCGAGGACATTATTTAAACTTGGTGCCTGAGTTTTGAGGGCAGTGCTATGTTGTGCGTTTGCTGTGCCATTGGTGTTGTTGTTATTATTTTTCGTGCCATTCCCTACATGGATTGAGTTCACCATTGATGAATGATTATTGGGATGTATGGAATTGGTCTGCGAATGGTTCGAAATGAGAGGAGATGACATCTCTGGTAAAGCATCTATGAGGTCTAAACTATCGTCGTGTTGCTCTCCATCTGTATTCGTTATCTAGAACAGAAAGAAGTTTTTTTTTTAACTAAAAATTGCTTTCAAAAAGTACTTACTCTTTACAAACATAATAAAGGTACCGAAAATGTTAATGTTAGAAACACTTTTATGTTAACTAATGATTATTAACTGCTTACGCTACTATTAAAATTAACTTCTGACTTTGAAACGTAATCACTTGTTCAAAAATCGAGCGAGAAACTTAAAAAAGACTGTACGACACAGTTCTTGAAGTTCTATCTTTGATTTAGGTCAATAAAACTGCAATAATCTTTACGGGTTTATGAGATACGACAAAAAATGTTAAAAACTCAAATGTCAATTTTCAATTTCTCATGTTGTGCTTTAGAAAAATTATGGGAAGAAACTGAAATTGACAGGACGTAATGTTTTTAACCTTATTTTTAATTTAAGCCCATAAAGTTTCAAAAATATTCATGGGTTCCTAAGATATGACAACAAATATGTGGGTCTGCATCGAGCTTCAGTTGGCGATCACCGTTGTCGGCCAGGCGCGCTGCTCACACGACTGAAATTCGGCGTAGACACGCTCGGACATTTTTAGTGATGAAGATTTTTGTTTATTTCTTACGTGATATATTCTACCCAATGGAATAAACATATCTCTGTTGGAGATCATATGACGCAGTATTCAATAACCTATCCAATGGTTTTACAAAAAGTTTCTCGCATGTTTTTTTAACAAGTAATCACGTTTCAAAGTCAGCAGTGACTTTTAATAGTACTCTACCTGGCCATATCGACAATTTTATTTCCGACGGTAGTGTATAAGTGTAACCTAACTCAGTTTTAGTTTTCTAGAAATTAGTAATCACGTGTTCTGGTGTTGAGCATATTAAATCATGGACCTTGGAAAGGATGGGGCTGAGAGCCATATTCTCCCCCAACCCCTACTCACGTCCAACCACTTTTCGAGGCCCCCTGAAAAATGTACGCGTTCTAATGTTGAGTATTTTAAATCAGTGTTCTTGGAAAGGCGAGGAAAGAAGGATGATTTCACAGAAAAAACGAAAGATAGTGTTTACATCGATTCCAGAAGAAAGATTTACCGCAACAAAAATTAACCTTGCCATATAAACATTACATGAATCGAAAATAATTTCCGATTTTTAGCGTTGCTTTTTGCGCTTTTTGCTAAATGGTATGAAATAAGTTCTAGTTCGTCAACAATAGTGTAATTTATTTTGGAACAGATATATCAGTAAGAATAAATTTTTTTCGTATTTTCTGTTCGTGATTTTACATGTTTTACGGAAATTTTCTCACTTCAGCGTTACGCAGTAGACGAGCTCTGAATTATTCTCTTAACCTTAGTGAAACTTTCGCCAAAATATATTTAATTTTTAACTGTTGCAAGTCTTACCTGCAACAAATCTTAAGCTTCGCTTTTTCTGTGTTTATTACTCCAACTCACTCTAACACCTAACCTTTTCAAGGTCCCTGATTCAAATTGTCCAATAGTAGCACGCATGATTTTTGTATGGCCCCTGGAAAAGTAATTCCACATGTGAGAAAGTAACTTTTTCGGTCTTATTTTTTAAAAAGAAATAATTTTTTTAAATCATCTTTCATAAGCACTAAACTTGCATGTTTTAATTATGAAAAATAATACGAGCTAAAATGTTACACAAAGTGACTTGCGCAGTTTAAACGGGGGCGCACAGTCAAATGTAAAATCTTAGATAAAACATTCCGTGTCGCCTCACCGTATTAAACAGGATTAACTCGTTAAATCTTAGAATTAAACAGGATTGAATTAAGATGCAAATACTTCAGATTCATATGAATTAAAACATCTACGGTAGAAAACTTCATTCATTTTGATTCAAAAAGTTGTGAATTTGACCATATTTGAAATTATTGAAATCTAATTCAATGCACTCCTTACCAGTACACCTCGTACGATATTTAGGAAATGCAAGATCCGTTTTGAAAAAAACAGTAATATGTAGCTTTTCCTCGCTAGTTCATTGAAAGAAAAAACTCATTTTTTATCATAACGTGATTTACGTAAGTTTTTCTTTAGTATGGCAAGTTTAAGTTCCTACGAAAGATAGATTTTATCGCTCTGGAATAAAGACTCAAAATTGTCTAGGTTTCCTTTGCGTCGCCTAAGACTATTCATTAAAAAACATACAGTTCAAATTTTACAGAAACCGAATATTATCAAGCATATAATTTAAAACAATTAAAATAAATACAGGGGATTTAGGGTAAATAAAGAGTCTTTATTAAAATAAAAATTAAGCGATCTTAATATAGGATTAGAGTTTAAATTCTACTAATTTCTTTTAATTATAATTAAACACAATATAATTTAACTATAATACGAAAATAGGGTACAGAATAGGGTGGTCCAACATTTCTGTTGTGAACACCAACATCATGCTCTTTCCCCTCAAATTTTTTTGAATGAAACAAAATTAAAATGAATTTTTTGTGTGGATATTGATATCTAGAGGTGGCGCAAGTCCATAAAGTTCAACACAAGTTTCCTTTAAGAAAGAAAGACGTGTTTCTGATTTATTAAAGAATCAGCAATTTTAAGAATTTTTAATTGTCCCTTAACATTTCTTTTCGCAATTAGCCATAGCACACGAAAGAAACTGACTATAAAGAATAATAAAATATTTACAGCATTTCGTGAAACATCTGATTATCAGTAGATAGTAATATTTTATGTATTAGAAAAAAACTCGCAAAATAGAATTTTATGCTTTTGGAAGCTTTCTCAGACTTATATTTTGGGGGACAACTCGATATGCCTAATATTGACAATTCGGTCAAAAATTTACAAAACCATTTTTTTTCATATGAGAAATACGTGTAAAACTTTATGGGATTTCTGCCAGTCCCATTAATATAAATTTGTTTTTAACAAAAATACATGGTTTTTATTCAAAGAAATAAATTTTAGGGATGAAAATAAAAAAAAAATAAAAATTGTAATACATTTTAGGACCAACCTATTACGAAAGATATGACCGCGATCGTTTTGGAACGATAGGATTCATAAAAAGTTGTACACCTAAATTCATGTCATTCTTAATTAACATCTCGAAATTCTCCATGAGTTATGCCGGGGTTAGTGCTAAATAATCCAGCGATTTCGAATCGTTACCTCATTAAAAAAAATTATTTCTAAATTCTTAGCGCTAAAAAGGTCTAGCTGACCTAAGACTAGAAATTATATTCTGGTATGGTGGAAGTGAATTCTAATCTAAGGTAAAAGTGGTCATTGTTGCTTTACCATAGTCACCGTGGTGTTTGCACTGTCCGTGCTTGTGTTGATTGTGGTTTCGGAATTGGTGCTGGAGCCCATAACAACCACTTTGGGTACCGCTTTGCAACTGCGGCTTCCGCCAGCAGACTTGAAATTAAGTCTGCGTAGAGCGGAAGCTGCGTGGGCCAGCAGATCTCCATCACGGGAATTGTCATTCCCATGATGACCACGCGACGACGACTGCGACGTTGCTGAATTCCCCGAATCACACCCGCTACCCCGCAACCCACCAATTTTTCCAGGAGAACCACGGTTTTCCGAACATCCCTAAAACAGAAAAAAGGAAAAGAATTACATTATTCAAATAAAAATAGTTTAAATCGCCTTATAATAATATTTATTAATAATAACTATACAATCGTAACAAAGTTTGTATACGGTAGAAAACAATATATTTGTTTATTGGTATTTTATACATTTTCAATACAGCTTATAATGGTAGAAAAATCTTCTAGCGCTGCCCAGCCTAGTTTGGGAAGTTTAGTCTAGGGGTGGCTAGCACTGTGACACTTTTGTAAAATCAATATCTGGACGGTCTATTTAGACACTTTTGTTAGAGATAAATAAATAAACAAATAATAATTAATATATAAACAATTCATAAATGACTATACAGTATTTTCTTTTCTTTTAGAACTCTGGCGTCAACAACTGTAGGCCAAACTCCTCTAGAAGGAATATAATTAATTAAATTATTCTTTTAAAAGTTAAATTTCATATTTTAATTCAAGGGATACACTGCATGCTGGCGTAAGTGCCAAAACCCGAATTTTACAGGAGAACCAAAAAACTGTCTAACTTTAACGTAAATACTTTTAAACCCTGCACTAGAAAGCCCTGGTCAAAGATCGGCGAGCACCAAAAAGCTTCAATTTTGACACATAAAAAGTTGCGTAACTGTTTTATTATACCATTAAGCCATTTCCCCTTCGGGGTAGGCGTGGCTCACTTGGTGGAAAAGGGAGTAAAGTGAGGAGTTGATATAGAATTTTTAGATTGATCCAGAATTCTTGTGTTATTTATTTAAATAACACGTTCATTCCGCAACACTGCTCCGACCCAGCTTGCTGATCAGTCTCTGTAGCAATCGCCCCAAGTGAAGATCCTCAAAAAGTCGTCATGTAAGGTTCCCCACTTGGGTCCATGCATTTTTTCATGCAGGCTCTCGTATTTTTGTGTCTTCTTATGTGTCTTCTAACTAGGGTCTCATTCACACATTCTAACCATTCTTTCCGCGGTCTGCCTCTGGACATGCTGCCATTTACTTTACGTTGATACACTTGCTTCGTTAGTCATTCAATTGGCATTCTCTCAACATGCCCGATCCATATTAACCGCTTTCTTTCCCATGTGTCCACTAGCGTCTCTTCTGCAGCACATTATTTGAGAATTATCTCGTTACTCACTTTGTCGATCAGAGTTTTGACGCATATTATGCGCAAGAATCTCAGGTCAATTGCGTAAATTTTACTCATACCTTTTTCTTGATATGTCCATGTCTCGCTACAATATTGTACAGTCCGGACAAATAAGGAATTATGTCTTGAAATTTTAGCTTTATTTGATATTTTTTACTTCTGATAAGGGGCCCTGCTTTACCAATAACCTTCTTACCTTCGTTTATGCGTCTATCTAACTGCTCAGCTATCTTCCTGTCCCTGGTAAATAAGCTACCAAGGTATACGAACTTAGCAACTTGTTCAATACTCTACTCATTTAATACAATGTTACATATTGTTTTCTCACGCTTTCCTTTGAACGCCATAGTTTTTGTTTTATTTGCGTTAATTTTGAGGTCCATGCTTTCCATCCTTGCATTCAGTTTATTCAACTTTCCTTGCAAGTCCTCGATTGGCTCTGCCATAACAACCTTATCATCTGCGAACGCTAAACTTCTTCGTCGAAAAGAGACATTCTTAAACAGTTGTCCATGAATAATATAAATAAACATGAAAACATAATGCATCCTTGTCTAACTCCTAGAATAATAACGAAACAGTCACTCAATTTCCCGTTTACCCTTACACTGGCTTTGCTACCCGTGCATATTGTTTTTATAGCTTGTAGGAGTCATCCATTGACTCCACACTCTTTCAGGACTTCCCAAAGTTTACTTCTATCTACCTTGTCAAAATCTTTTTATAGGTTAACAAATGCGCAGGAAACTTATTTTCCTACTCTTAAACTTTTTTCTGTGATTTGCTTTAAGCTAAATATTTGATCCGTATATGATCTGCATATGATCTGTATATTGATCCTGTACGCTTCTTTCTTTGCTTTTTGGACAGCCTGAATTTCATCATTCCACCGCACATCGACCGCACATCTAACAATGATATCCCGGAACTTAGTCTATGCACCCTCTAGATCTTTGTTTCTTATAAGTGCCTCCTAAGTGGCCTATCTATGCTTTTCATTATCTTATTTTTGAAATCTATTCGCGCATCCGGTTTCTGTAGGTTCTCAATTTTTATTCGTGTTTGTTTTGTTTTCTTGGTTTACTTTTTTTCCATCCCCGACCTAAGTTAATTTTGTAGATCAGAAGGTAGTGATTAGTATTGCATCCAGAACCCCTCATGACCCCTGTATCTTTGACTAGCTCTCTTAATCTTTCACCCACAAAAAAAGTCAATTATACTTATGCTAACTGGCGCGTAGCATGCTATGATAAATAATGTTCTGATTCCTACTTTCATTCTGGCCCACAGCAATCTGGGAGATACGAAATCATAATCTTCGAGATGCTACTTTGCTCTTTCATTCAAAATCAGACCTACTACTTGCCTATCATGTGATTTAATATCTACTCCTGACCCTATTTCAAATCCGCCTTTCAACATCCTGTTTTCTGTCTCTGCTTCTGCATCCCTTTTTCTTCGTTTCAGGCACACATAAAATATCTAGTTTCCTTACGTGCATACACAGTAAAAAGAAAAGGATCAATTTTGTTGCAGAGCATTTTTCTCCAGCGATCTTTTGACTCTCGAGATCATAATGATTTTCCATTCGGATCAATTTGATCTCATTTTGCGGTTTATTTGTCAGACTAAACAAAATGGCCGCCATTTATTGACGCCGGTGTCATAACGACATAACCTAAAAATATTATTTAATCGCACGCAAGTGACAACTATACTTAACAGGTCATATTTTCTAATATCAGATTGCCTTATTTTTTTAACTCTTCAAGTGCACTGCACGATCAGTAGCCATAAAAAGCTTGAATATGAGCTAAAGTATTGTAAGAACGTCAGTCATCTTGGCTTGACTTTATACATGATCCCGACTCAGACCATTATGATCTCAAAAGTCAATCATTCTCTAAGGCCGATCAAAATGCTCTTGAATTCGGTATCATTTTTGTTACATATCAAAATGATATTGATTTCGGTATTATTTTGAACATTTTTCATTACTGTGTAGTTTCTCGTCATTCTTTCACGTTGAGAACGACCCCCCCCCCCCCCCCCCCGCATTTCAAATCCCAGTCTCCATTCGTCTCCTGAAACTTGACCTTTCGAGTACCAAACTCAGTTAATAAGGGATGGTAGGGAGTGGGGTGCGGGGAAGGGGGGCAGAACTAGAACCGAGAGAGTCGTCTCTTGGGTTTATCTTTTGATGCTGAGAAGTTCTAAATTTAAGAAAAGAAGTACTTTTGAGCTATGGGTAAGCTCTATTAAATCGCAAAAGGAGCATTTCAAAAAAGATAACCATGGATGAGAAAGCCCGCATCAAATGTCGGCGCACACCAGAAAGCTTCAATTTTAACACATAAAAAGTCACTTTTGCAGCCACTATTTCTTCCCAAGAATTCATCATTTTTGTTCGACAAACTTCAAAAAATCATAATCTACACATGCTCTAAAAATCAATGACGCCGCAGTCACACCACACTATGAAGTAAGGCACTTACGCCAGCAAGCATCGTGGTACTTACGCCCGTATGCACTTTTTTTCCTAGACCTATTTTCTGGTCGAACTGGACCAAAATCTTCTACAGGGATACGAGTTACGGGGAGGCAAGTTCATTTAACCAATAAACCAATTTTTGAAAATTTGGCACTTCCGCCCGAATGCAGTGTGGCTCTTCAATTATATTTATTTAAATCTATAAGAGTATATTATTTGGACAATCTTTTCTTATTTCAAGAAAAAAATTTCCATCTTAGCATATTCCAAAAATTCCAACAACTCGATAGAAATAGCTGGTGACAGCATTATATCTGGGTCCGACTAGACTAAAAAGACAATAAGAAAAGAAAATTACTTTTGTAGCATTATTTTTTAATTATGTTAATTTTATACACCCTGACAATTTTTCGAAATTAGTGAAAAGATTTGTCTGATTGAGACTTCAGGCATTTTTATGATATAGAAATCTGATTAGTGCCAGATCTGGACCAGACGGTACTATCACGAATGAATGGAAAAAAATGTTCTGTGTTAATTATTAGGTTTAGCAATTTAATACTGCCGTCGTGACGAAGAAACTCTTCAACTGCATTTGCAATTATGCACGGATGTTTTTTTTATAGAATTATAGGACTAAGCACTGTGCAGCAGAGTCCCGAATTTTGAAATTCGTGTACTTATGCTACACTTTTGAACAAATATATTGTTTCCTTCTCATGAATTCTCAAAAATCGCTATAGATAAGCTCATTGAGATAAAAATGCAGTTGTACAGTTTCTTTAGCAGTACACCAAATAAACTGAGACAATTTTTCGAAATGGTGAAAAAATTAGACTGACGATTGACAGAGAAATTTTTATGTTATACAAAGCTGACCAGTGCCAGATCTGGGAAACACTCTAGACCAGCGATTCCCAAACTTTTTTATCACTTTCTGGGGAGGGGCAGGTTCGACACACGTCTATTTTTTCACAATGCTGGAATCCAAGAAAGACACTGGACGCTGGTCGTTCGTACTCGGTTGCTTAGTTCGATGATCTTTCTGTTGTTAGAGTATTAGAGCCGATTGAGAAAAATTAAAATTTAGTTAAATATTAATCAGTAGAATTTTAATGAGTTGTCTTAGACTTGTTAGATTGTGACCGGGTTGGTTTACCGAGAGATGAGAAAGTTAAGAGTGCAGGTAAGGGGAACAGCTGTATCACGCGATAAATGGGTCCCGAATCTGGCTTGGGGGTTAATTCCTTCGGGACCACCCCTGGACAATTGTCCGCGACTGCCTATTTATTTTTGTAATCATATTCAGCAGAAACCCTTGGTACAGGGACCCTTTATCCGCAACCCGAGGACGCGTTCGGAGGCTTTGTCATAGCCGTCCTCGAGTTCCGGATAGAGGGCCCCTGTACAAAGGGTTTCTGCTGAATATGGTTACAAAAATAAATAGGCAGTCGCAGACAATTGTCCAGGGGTGGTCCCGAAGGAATTAACCCCCAAGCGGAGGTATAAAAACCGTGCCGAAAGCTGAATGGCACCTGGGTGAGGTGTCTAGAACGGTGACTGGTATACCGGGCGATCTCTCAGAGTACGCAGCCTTATCCTTGCATGCAGAGCTCTGCAAGGATGGAAGAACCTCTTTCCCTAGCTTCTCGTGGGAACAACAATGATAACACCAAACATAGTTGTAGTAAGTGTGGTTCAAAACAACAGAACGCGCAGGGCTCCCGACAATCGGTCGGCCAACAATGCCGACCACTCTAGAGCTGGGGGACCCAATGAAAATGGATTCAATGCGATGGATCGGCGAGATCTCGCGACCTTTAGGTGGACTAAATCACGACTTGCTAGAGTGCTACGATGCGAGTGTGGCCGCTGAACGGGGTTACATGGCACGGCTGCATACTCTGTGGTGCGAGAAACACCCGGAACTATCGCACTTTTCGCAGCAACGTCTGCGAAACCATGCTGAACTACCCCGAAAAAGGGGCTATGTAAGCGGAACGCCTACTCTACCACAGCTAGAACAAGCCGGCAACAGAGAAAGAGAGGCGACACTGACCAATTGCAGGCAGGCATCTAATAGAGGAAAAGCAATGGTTTATGACCCGGAGAAACATCAACACCAAGGTTTCTCTCAACCCTAAAGATCTGGCTGAAATGGATGACGAGCTTCGTGGACATTTTTCCGGAGAATACGACCTCTGGTATATCAATTATTGTGTGTATAATGCAGCAAGAGCTTTAGCCGATGCGAGCCGTAAAACAAAGCCAACGGTTGATCATAAGACCAAAAGACGAATGCATCAACTTGCCATAAAGATAGGCTGCGCAAGACAGTATGCGTCCCGCCTTCAGTGTGTGATTGACTACATCACATCTGGCAGGAATTTAACCGCCAAGGTTCGAAAGTTCGCACGCGAACTCCGGATCCGTTATCACACACTTAACAAGCCAAAGCTGCTGACCATTAGACAGTATATTGTTGAGAGAATACGGATACTATCTGACGCTAGGAGAAGTCTAGAGCGGAGGGAGAGATGAGTCAGAGAAAATCAACAGTTTCTCTCTGACCCATCTCGACTCTTCTAAGACCCTCCAGTTACTGTCGAACACCCGCCAAAACCAGAGGAGGTCGAAGTATTTCGGAACGAAGTCTACGAAGTGCAGCATAGACTAGACAAAGACTCAGAAAATATAAATAGCTTCAAGGAGTTATGTGTTGCCCTCATAACACCTGATAAGGAATGCCCACTCATCACTACCGAGGAGGTGAAAAAAGTATTAAGAGGGATGAAGAACTATTCCGCACCGGGGCCAGATTGTATAAAAACCTTCTTGTGGAAGAAGTTTTCTTCAACCCATCAGCATTTGGCCCGTATTTTCACCTCATATTTAAAGTCGGAAGAGCCGATTCCGGAGTGGTTGGTGGAAGGGTGCGCAATGCTCCTGCCGAAAATAGGCAACTTAGCTGACCCGAAGAATTACAGGCCAATCACTTGTCTGAACACACTGTATAAGATATTCGAAGCTATCCTAAATGATAGGATTGTGCGGGCAATTGAACCTGTGTCGCAAGAAATGTATGAACAACGAGGCTCAAAGAAAGGCGTAGCGGGATGTCGGGAGAACCTGCTCATCAATAGATGTGTCTGCAAAGATGCAGCATTCTACCAGCATGACCTATCGATGGCCTGCATTGATTACCGGAAAGCTTTCGATTCGACCTCCCATAGACTTTTCATCTGTCTTTTAGCAATCTTAAAGGTTCATCCGCAAATAGTTAGGAGCATAGAGATATTGATGCCGATTTGGAAAACCAGAATTACTATCTCATCTGGAAAAAATCGTGTGACAACTAACAAGGTCACCTTTCAGAGAGGCGTCTTTCAGCGCGACACCATGAGCCCACTCCTCTTTTGCCTTACATTATTGCCACCATCTCTAGCACTGCGCCATTCCGACGGGTACTTGTGCGGAAAACCTGCATATTGAAAGTACAAGGGCACTCATGTATTTTACATGGATGATCTTAAGATCTATGCTAAAAACAAAGAGCAACTACATCTAGCTTTAGGGATTGTCGAACGATATACTAAGGAAACTGGAATAGAATTTGGGTTTGACAAATGCGCCAAGGTTTATTTGAAGCGTAGAAAACTTAATGGCATCCCTGAAGATCCTGAGCTCGTTGATAGAAGCCCTATACGGCACCTTTGCGCTGGAGAGATTTATACATACCTGGGCGTGCCACAGAGCCGCATTCAGTATGTGACATCTGTAAAGTATACTCTCCGAATCAGATACAAACGTCTCATCCGGCATATATGGTCTTCCGAACTGTCGGCGAGGAACAAAGTATCTGCAACGTAAATGCTTGCCGTTCCGTTATTACTCTATTCATTTGGAGTAGTTTTATGGACGAAGAACGAGCTCAGATCCCTTGATATCGGATCAAGAAGGGTTATGCGCATGAACAAAAGCACGCATCTCAAGTCTTCCGTTCCGCTACTGTGCATCTCACGCCGTCAAGGTGGTTGCGGAATATTGAGTCCTGAATGTCATTTCCACCTTAACATACTGTAGCCATATTTTGAGCCAAGACATTACTGATGATAGCTGCAGGGCATGCTATGCACACCCCGAGCATTTAGCTCACATTCTATCTAGTAGTCCAACTCACGCGGGAACGACCTACATCCAAGGGCACAATGCGGCACTAAGAGTGCTTTATTACCATCTCTGTCACTCCTACGGCATTCACCTTAATATCGCTCCTCTAAATGCTCTTAGGGAAATTGAGTCAATTGTCGAGAATGGGAAGTACCGCATATACTGGAACTTTATATTCTCGACAATTGTTTCTGTTGCTCACTCGAGGCCTGACATGGTTCTTCTTGACTTCGAGAAGCGAACCATGTTCGTTATCGAATTTTCGGCACCAGCTGACAAAAACATCAAAGCCAAGGAGAATGAAAAGAAAGAGAGGGATCGTGACCTAATAAGGGAGTTGCAACGATTTTACTCCGAGTATTCTGTTCAACTAATCGTCCCCATCATCGGTGCTCTTGAAGGTGCCAAGCTTTCACTCGCGAATGGCCTAAAAAGCACCCCTGCGTGTCAACAATATGCTAAATCACTTGCGGGAAAAATGCAGAAGGCGGTAGTCCTTGGGTCGCTCCGTGTTCTTAGGGTGCACGGGGCTTTTTCTGGATCGTCGTATTGATTCTGTAACAGACTGTAACCACCTATCTCACGCTTGTGAGACGTGGTTGTGGCTGAAATTTTACCGCGATTTCGCTGGGAGCGGGTGTAATTTTCCAGATTAGCACCCGCTCCCGGCGAAATCCTGCGGTTGTCCTTATGACAAATTTTTATGTGTATATATATTCATGTCACAGCAATAATCAGTTAAGTATTGAAGTTCAAATTTGTGCCTCTACGTAGAAAATATTATAAGTTTCAGCTTTTAAATTAATTAATGCAAAAGGTGGGTACATATAGTTACAAAAAGATTGATCGTTTTAGTTTCAAGAGATCTCGTATCATTTTTAAAGTTCAGTTAAGTGCCAATTCGAATCCCCGGATTAAGTAAACAAATGAATTATTTCCATCATATTAATCCAGGTCAAACATATATGGATGAAATGATTCCTTTAGTGAAAATCTACTAATCTAAATCATGGGAATATAATTATATAAACTCTAGCATACAATGCAACCCGTCTTTGTATTTTTGTAATGCAAAATAGTACTATATAGGCTCTCGAGATCTTGCGCCGATTGGTCAAATGCTTCGAGGCTCAGAAGACGTTCGCAAAATGCACGTATAACCAAATCTCTGGTGTAACCAAATTTTGAAAAAAGATTAAGTTCCACAGGATTCACCGCGCATTTCAAAGAAATAACTAGTTACGAATTAAAAAAAATGTAATACAACATTACGATTGTCCATGAATACATTCGGGACGTGCATTAAGTACTTTCTTAAAAATTAGAGTTGGTTTTCACTAATGTAACGGTACGTTAGTGATATTTGACGTTTGATAAGTGTCAAAATCGTTTTGTACTTCGATCTTAAGTAACTAAATAAAGTGAATATCTGCCCTATGTACGTAATTAATTGGTGATAAAATCGGTTGTTTCACTTATTGAATAAAATATGGGAATCAAACGCCTTTGACTAACTGCAACGAAAATTGTAGCCCGTATGATTATAAAAATTGCAACGATGAATCTGAGATTCAAATGATGACAGGTAAGAAGCGGCGAATTATTCTTCTAAGCTGGGTGTTCAGCGACCTTAAAAATTTCGTCTCCGCTACTATAGAATGTTAAAGTATACATTTTTTGTCATATTTGACTTAGAAATTATAAAAATTATTAGCTGAAATCCTCAATATTAACTCAGCTTCAGAATAGATCTTTTTATTCTAGGCGTGGACAACAAAGAAAAATAAATGTGTAAATAAATCAGAGTTTAAAGACAACAAATTTTTTAGTATATTCAGAAAAAAACTGCGAAAAAACTGCGAAAAGTGTGGCGAGCAAGCCCATTATTTACATTTGTTGACATCTGTCGTCTTCAAACAAATGTTTAAAAATCACGGAAGATGATGTTCCAGGAGCAAAATTAGTGCACAAATCGGTCGAAGAGCGCAGTGTTGAACAGTTTAAACGATGGATAAAATATAGGAAACGATCTTTAAAAGGTAAAAAAGTGATTCAGTAGAAAGGTTAGTTGAGGCTGTATTTGGCAGGTATTAATATTTTCTTTCTTTACTAACATCTGCTTACATATTAAATGAAGCATTGTTAACGGAGTTTCGAACCTCCTAAATTTTTTGATAAAAATAAAATCTACCATATTTAATACCTTCACTTGAGAACGCAAAACTATTATACTTATGTATTCATAACCAGTTTATATGAAAAAAGGAAAATTTGTTAAAACATTCCTTATACCAGGAAATCAATAAAAAATGGCTTTTTATTGTCTAAACTTGAAAAAGAGAAGTAGAAAATATAATATTGTGTTATTTTATACTTGTATGAATATTAAATATTTACTCAAACAAAGTTTGAAACAGCAAATCTTGTATAAATGAAAATATTTATACCTGCCACACAAAACCTCAACTAACCTTTCCACCAAATCCCGTTTTTTCCTTTTAATGGTGGTTTTCTACATTTAGGACATTCTTTTTAGCTGCTCAATACTGTGCTCTTCTACTGATTCGTGCACTAATTTTGCACCTGGAATATCATCTTCCGTGAGTTTCGCTGAATTTTTAAGCATTTTTTAGAAGATGACAGGTGCCAACAGATGCAAATAATGGCCTTGGTCGCCGTACTCTGCACTTTTTTCACCGTTTTTTTTTTAAATAGACTTAAGAATGTTCTACCTTAAAAATCTCTGTTATTTACAAATTAATTTTTTATGTTGTTCTTATTAACAATATTTTAAATACATTTCGACACAAAACTGTTCGAAAAATACAGAAATGACGTACAATTTCGGCACGTGCGCACAGCCGACGTCTAGAATAAAAAGGTCTATTAGAATGTGCCATGGCCATATAACGGAATTTTCAAGAGTTTTACCACTCGGTTTTTGAGTATACACCATATTACAAAACATCAATAAAGATTTCTAAATGTTTCAAAGATTAAAAAATATTTAAAAGGATTTTGAACATATTATAAAGGCATGTTTAACAGATTTTAAATATTTTATAACAATTTCACAAAGATTTTTAAACTTTTAAAAGATGTAAAGGATTTCAAAGATTTTGAAAAGGTTACAGTGCATCAGATTTCAAAGATTTTAAAACATTTGGAAGATTTGAAAAGTTTCAAGACATTTTAGAAGATTTTTTTACTAATTATAGATTTCAAATAATTCAATGATTTTAACGCATAAAAAAGATTTCGCGAAAAAAGATTTAAGAAAAATTTCCCAAAGGAACCAAGTCCCGAGAATTGTTGTGAACACATTCTAATATTTTGTTACATTGTTTTTAATTTGTAACTAATTATTTATTTGAAACGCACGATGAATCCTGGGGAACATAACCTTTTTTCAGAATTTGGTTATACGTATATTTTGCGCACGACTTCTGAGTCTCGAAGCCTTCGACCAATCAGCGCAAGATTTCCAACGCGGGAGATTTGGAAACCGAATTAAAATCGCCTATATAGTACTTTTTTCATTACACAAATGCAAGACGGGTTGCATTGTATTCTAAAGTTTATATGATTATATTCCCTATGACTACATAGTAAACGTCCTTGCTGTACATATATATACAGTCTGTCAAGTTAAAGCGTGGGTGGCTTTACTCGCAGTCGGTAAGGTGTATCGACATGATTTTGGTGTCAAAATATTAAGAAGAGCTCC
>NC_046659.1:55114068-55115589 GCF_010883055.1 Belonocnema kinseyi
AGAGGGAGCTCTTCTTAATATTTTAACACCAAAATCATGTCGATACACCTTACCGACTGCGAGTAAAGCCACCCACGCTTTAACTTGACAGACTGTATATAGGCGCATTTCAAATAAGATCCAATAGTGCATATTTAATGCTGTTGCTATTGTTCAGTATTGCCATTAGCCTATGTACGTTTTAAATTTTCAAAGCGTTTCAGGCTTTCAAGTTACATGCTGACTCGCAACCTAAATTCGAATTTTGCGGTTTGGATGTGACCCAACCCAACCTGACCTGTACCAATTTTGCACAGCTCTAGCCGCCGACTCAGCACTATTTTATTAACAATTTTTGCAGAGTTTCCTTATATAAATGATATCAGTTCGCTTTATCATTCGTTAATAGATTAGCAAATGCATCTGATCAAAAAGAATGATTATCAATATTAATTGTAATAAAAATGTCATAATCTAGAAGCTTTAGCTATTTTCGACAATATATTTTTTTTAATTGCACTTGCTTGTGTTGCCAATATTTTGCTAATTCAAATTTTGTGATCAAAGAAAAAGCGGAAGAAGTAAACCAATTTTAACTACGCTCGAGAGCGAAGCAAGTTTTAATTATTTTAAATTATAGGTGATAAAACGTTGTATAAAATGTGTGACACTAATTTCATTTCATACAATGTAAGCTTTCATCAAAAATTTAGTTTATAGAGCGTGGGAATAGGTTCCTGTTAAAATATGTTATTCTAAAATGGAGAAGGCCCAGTACGTTTGAATTAATTTTATAACTGTCAAAGCAGACATAGTTGTTTTTTTGAAAATATACTGATGTGTTTTTTCAAAAACAGTGCCTTCAATTTGTTTGCATGGATTGATAAAAATTTAAATATAGTATATATCAAATATGTAACATTAACTGGGGTTATTATCGATCCAGGGACTTTACTGCTTGCAGAAAAAATTTGGTTTCTAAAATGTAATATTATTTTTAAAATAAGTAACTTTCAGAGATAGCGTATATTTCGTAAATTTACGAAACATTTTCACTTCAACTCGATCCGAAAGACAAAGTTCTTAATATTTTAAGATTAAAATTTGAGATTTTGTCCTTCAAATTGTTTTTAAGATAATTTGCCATTGAAAATTTATTGGTTTTGTTAAATAAAAGAGTTAGCAATTTTTCGGCAAACAGTATCAACATAATGTTAGACAATTTTCAAACGCTTCGTTTATCGAGGAAATTTGGAGTAAGCCCAAACTTCCAGTGAGAGAAATTTTTATTAAGATATAATAAAGTTATCTGAAAAGTTGTGGCTTAATTGAAATGTTCGCTAACAAAATAGAATAATTGAAATAGTATGGATCGAGCGCGTGAGAAGTGATAACTTCAAAGGCTCGACCTGCTCGAGCACGTCGTTACGTCACGCCATGGGGCCCCTGTACTCTGGCATCATTGTAGTATATTTATTTATTTGTTGAGATTATTAAATAAAATTTTTAGTATCAAAACACAAGTAATTATATTTGATTGAA
>NC_046659.1:55115689-55123680 GCF_010883055.1 Belonocnema kinseyi
CATATCTTATATTACATATACAAATTTACCGAATGACTACAAACATTCAGAAAAATATATCTTACAACACAAATTTTCAAATGAAAAAACGACTTTTTTGTTAAAAGAGATGAATTTGCAACCAAAACTATAAATTTTCAATGAAAAAATTTATTTTCATTCAAATAGTTTAATTTTTCTACCAATAGCTTATTTTTTCCTTAAAATATTCTTTATACCTTCATTTTTCGCATTCGCATTCAGTACTTTTTGTAAAAACAGCATGAATAGAGTTTGTAGAAAATCTTATAAGGAATATAATAAACTGATACAGTATTATAAAGATTAAATAAAAATTACGGCTAATTTCATATAGCAATGTATATACAGCAGTATAAACATATAAATTATGCCCCAAATTTTACTTATGCAAATTTTTAAGAAATCAAAATAATAAAGAAAATAATGTTCAAAATCAATCAGTTATTTTTTATTCGCTTCCATAAGGTAATTTATTTTCAAATATTGTAAATACTATAACTTAAATCGAAACCTGCGATTTAAACTTCTGAGGAATTACAGCCATAAATTGTCACTGCATTTTTTTCGATTTGATTTTAAAGAAGGTTCTCAAAGCACCCACGGCTTTGAGGATTACATTCTCATTACGAGACTCGCGCTTCGCGCTCGATAATTCGTGTCCACTTGAAAAACTTCATCAAAATAGTTTGTAAATCTTGTTAAAATCTACAATTCTTTTTGACGCGCATCAGAAAATTTGACAAAAATTTCTAAAACTCATAATAATTTTTATTCAAATTTTGAAAAAGCTCAAGTTTTTTGAATTTTTGTATGATCGAAAAATGTAACTGACATAGTTTCTAAATATATTTGATATCTAGTGATGAATTGAAATTTTTTAATCTTTGAGAAAAATATATATTTTTTATTTCTCTGAACATTTTCAAAATTTTCAAAAGTATATAACTTTTCTAATTTTCATAAAAATAAAAAATTGTATTTGGATAATTTGCAAGTCTTCTAGCCATCTATAAGAAACTTTGACAACAAATTTTTAATTTGAAAAAAATTTGTTTTCAAATTTTGAAAATGCTCTACATTTTTTAATTTTGGTTGGAAATATCTGCTTAATGAACTTAGCCTTTATTTTGGGAACTATAAGAAGTGTATCAAAGGCTGACTTGATTGGAGAAATCCTTCAAAAGTTAGCGTGGCTACAACACTCAGGTAACCACACATACATACATACAGGCATACAGACAGACAGATAGATTGACAGACACCGATAAAATTTTATGATTTTTGGATTCTGTGAGTGCGGAAACGGAAAGATCCGTTAAAAACTAAAGATCGAAAATTTGGACGATTACATTACACTCTCATGAATGAGAATGTAAAATATATCAGCAACGAAATCTATTAATTAATCTCGACTTGGTAGGCTGACGTCCTTGCTATACCTCTCACACCTCTCTATTGGATATGATTAACTTTGCCGACGTTTTTTGATGTCATGTAACGCCGCAACGTGATTCCAGTTGGGTATTTTAGTTTTACAATTAGTTTGCATGAATACAGAATCACTGGGATAAAAAACTGTTTTACAATTTTTTCATTTTGATTATAGCTTCAGGTTTTCCTACAACGTGATTGAATTGATTGATTCAAGTGAACAACTACACACACGCACTCACGCATATATATATATATGTGCATATGTAAATACCACTTATTGCGCTCGGGCGTTATGTCACCCAAACACATAATAGAATGACTAGAAAAACTAAAATCATGTTTAAATACTTGAGAGAAAAAATAAATGCAGACACAGTACAAGGATGCTGTGGATAGGTAAGTTAATTGCAATGTATACAATTATGCATTGTTTCCGTTGTCGGCTCATGGAGGAAAAAATGCAAATCTCAGTTGAAGAAGTTCCAGTGGGGTCTTCTCAGGAAATTTCTATATTACTGAAAAAATATCTGATGCCTTGAAGTATTACTGGATGGATCATTGCGAGAAAATCCTTTACAAAAAATCACTTCCAAACCTTGAAATACGTGTGATACTTCGACGCATAACATCAGTTCTTTTCCCAGGAGACCCCAAGAAATTTTCAAAAAATCAAAATTTTCATCGGAAAGTGTAAAGAAGATTTCAAGTATCGTAATAATTACTCTATAAAAGGATAAATGAGATATCACAATTTAGTACCACAATCTAATAATTCATTAATAGCGGCTGGCTTCTAAAATGTCAATTTTTTTAACCACTCCATTGGTCACAAAATCTCGTTGAATGGAGAAGTAAAAAAGCACATCTTAGTTCTATATAAATTATTGAATCCTCTAATAAAATATTTTAGCATTTTATTCAGTTACATTATATTTTCGTTAATAATTTGATAATCATCTTGTTAATACGTTTTAGTACTGCATATTTGAAAGTTACTTTCCAGGATTATAGCAATATGATAGAAGTAAATGCTGAGCGCTAAGGGCACATTTGTCTCCCAGAGGATCCGTTACGTTCGAGTTTCGTCACGTTAAGTCAATTTCATATTTTCATGTAAATAAACGTATTTGGCGTATATTATGATATTTTGATGTTTCGAATTGATGTGAGGAATATACGAACTAAGAAGTGCCGATGCTGTGACTGCAGTGTCGTAGGAAAAAAAGAGAAGTTGCAACCGAGATATGTCTGACGAACAAAGGGCGGTCTTCTGCAACCTTTGCACCGAAGTTGATTGAGCTTATTTAATGCAACATTTAGTTTAATTTAATGTTTTTTAATTCAATTTTATTTCGAGAATTAGTTTAAAGATAAAAATAGTTTGGTAGAAAAGTCTTTTTTTTTAATTCCGACGAACTAGTCCTATCTTTTAAACTTACTAACCTCTTTTTCATTGAAAATAACTATTTTTTAATGTTTTATCTATATGCAAATGAAACCATCTTATTTTTCATCCGGAAACAAAGAGATTGACCTATTATACTTTTAAATTACTTGGCATAATAAGAATCTTGCCCGCACTTCCGATACCTAATCATAAACTGCACCACCTTAAAGTGCAATTCGTCCCCTTCAAAATTCCATTAGAAATTTCAGAATAAATTAATTAAAAGAGAAATGACATAATTTTTGCCAAAAAATTTCAATTTCAGGATTTTTCTCGATTTTTATTTGTTTAAATATCTTGTTCAAAATTTTAGCTTTATTAAAACGAAATTTTATATACATAATTGTCTTTGACATTAAAAAACGAAGAGAATTCTGTATACTAACATAATTTCCGATGAAAGGAAAAGATTATGAGGGTAAAAAATACCAAGGGATCCGTCTAGGGTTGAACTACTGTTACTTACAAATAGTACCTTATTTATTAACTTTAGATTGTAAATTTTATAAGCTATAAGTTAATATTATTTTCTCTCCAATAGAAATAAATCTATTTAAATTTGGAATAAAATAACCACAAGACGAAGTATAAATTCCGCTTGCAAAAATTTAAATTTGTAACAAAAAACGTGGGAAAATTCAGTTACCTTATTTGTAAGATAATAATAATAATAACCAATTAAACCTATATTTTAAATAATTTTTATATCAAATATTCATAATTAGTTATTTCATATTTTTAAATATATATGTTTCTTAACTGAAAAAATATTTGCATTTTTTAAAATTACCTTTAAAATGAGCGAAAGAAAATTCAATAAAGTTTATTTTTTAGATAATATTAAAATTTTTAAATACGCTAAAATTGTAAATATTTTTCCAATAGCTTCTTCCAAAATTTATGAAAATGCTCCATCGTTGGCTTCTGTTCCAAATTTTGATATTTTTAAAATAAAAATAGAACATTAGACAACTTCAAATGCCAAAAATAATTCATATACTATGCGTCGATAGTGTAAATTAAATATTAACTATAGAGCACGTTACAACTGAAGGGCCTGTGATCTAATCCTGTTAAATGACATTTAAACAAATTTTACAGGGCGAAGGAAAATCGTTGCTATTTTTGCAATTTTCAATATTTTTTTAAGCTGTAAAATTCTTTTTTGTTCATTTACTAGAGAAAAAAGAATACACGTTAGTTTTATAACATTTAAATCAAAATTGAACGTTATATGACAATTGAAAGCTACGCATATGTTATCTACAAGGGGTCCAGAGGTCTAATCCTGTTATCTGCAGTGTTCTACCGCTACTTATCTGTTGTCTTTCCCGGGCTTGCATGTTTCTGCGTTGGTTTTCAAGTTGGGGGCAAGTTTTATATATCAAAATGTTGGGAATCGCAAGCCGAACACATATATTCTCACAAAAATTTTAAATAGTTCATTGCAAAAGTTTTCTGAGTGTTAGTAATCGAGACGCGTCATTCATCTTCGCCTTTACAGTGATCTGTGAACAACAAAATAGAAGATGACGTGAAAGTAGCCGCAAAATACTGTCGAAACACACATACACTTAACTGCGCGCACCTTGACATTTGTCTCACTGGCCTATTCTACGAGTAAACTGAGCCGTTGTGAGAAAAAGCATGGATTTTCCTTAAGACGCCTTAAACAGTTAACAGGTTCAGACAGCGGACCTATGCTCTGGATACCAAAACGCGATTTTCGAGAATCCATGTTAAAAATACTAAAAGGAATTTGCCGTTTCGCTTGCGGGAAATTAACTGCATATGAAAAATTTTACAGAAAATACAAAAAAAAAATCAATTTCGAAAAAATTTCGGTTTACAGATTTAGACCGCAGACCCTTCAACTATAATAGATATTACTGATATTTATATAAGTGCAGTTTTCGAATTTGTATGAAGCAACTCGTTAAATATCGGGTCAAAGTATTCTGTTTTTTCTTCTTCAATTTTTTCGATTAAAGTTAGAAATTTATTTTTATGTAAGGTGTCGATTCCGATTCAATATGCTAATTATGCATATGCGAACGATATTTCTAGCAAACGGAGAGAAACAAACAAGTGTGATATAAGTTTAACAGAAATGGGATGGAAGACACAAATAAAAGATGTAAAGTATCTGAATAATCAATCATTTCAGCAGAGAAAAAACTTGTAAACAATGGACTATGGGATCCTCCATAAGTTACGTAAGGCTTATTTTTAGAATCTTAGACAACCCCTCTGCAATATTTTGATTTCAATCATTTTTAATAAATACGAGAAATATATTCCCTTTTCACTTGAATTTAGGTGCAAGTTACCTTATAATTTACAGTGGAACTCCGGAGTCATGTAAAAGTCGAAAATCAAACAGACCCCTTTTTCTGATGTGCAGAGACAGAAAGAGAGGTCCGTTTGATTTTCGACTTACAGACGTGCCCGGAGTCCCATTGCTGTCCTGGCTGCAGCTTGTGATCGTATGAGTTGTTGGTGCGCCGATTCTTCCTATTTACTCAATCAGGACAAACTACAAATTTCCTCATTCATTTTTAGAGATGACAGTCACGTTGTAGCATTATAAAAGGAAGCTCTGGAACCAACGATTTACACAATCCAGAGTTGCAGCGAGGACGTCAGCTCACTAAGTACATAAATACAATAAACCATCCAAAGTTCAGTTATTGTCAACTGAGGTACCACATACAACGTAAGTCGAGATATAATAGATTGATATGCCTCATACAACTCTTGATCGCTTATTATTTAAAATACATGAAAGTAGAATATTGCGCAAGCCATTGTAAAAAAGATATAAAGTTAAAAAAAATGTAATTGCCTTAATAAGTTAGAAACTGAAAAATAAAATAGAGCTAAGTTTTTTTTCAGTAACACGTCCCCAAATACAAATTTATAAACTAAAATAAAAATTATGTTATGAGAATTTTATGAATGATTGGTGATATTTCAAGTTCAAAAATTACTTCTCCAACCCTTCCAATTTTAACGTCTAAGAAAAGTATGAAAAAGGACATATGCAGAAAGAAAACAAAAGGTTTTTAATCGGTATTTCCTATTTAATGATTGGCGCCTAAAAGAATAATTTTTATTAAATTAAAGAATCTACAAATGATGAGAACTAATAAATATTATATATTTAAAAGCATTTATTTTAAAAGTCTGACAAAATTTTCGTTAAAAAATCATCTATCTTTATTTGTGAAAGGTTTACTCCCAATTTTGTCTACGTATTAGTCAATATTTCTCCAACTCAACATTTAATATACAACAAAATCGAAAAAAAACCGCTGCAAGCAGCTAAATGCATTTTTGACTACTATTTTGACTATTAACACCACATTCTCAACGATTACTGTATAGTTGTCAACTGCCCTCAGCAGTGTTCCAGCCTGAACCGAGTTGTTTTGATATAATGTCAGGGCATGGAAAATGTATTTCTAATAGAAAAAGGTTTGTTTTTCCTCTAAAATTTCTATTTGCGTTTTATTTTTTATTTTTATTAATACAGAGAATATGTTAAATTAATATTCCAAATTAATATATATATATATATATATATATATATATATAGTGCTTTTGTCACAAGTATTTTTACACGAGTATAACATTTCAGCAATGACGCTATATTTTCTAATGAAGTTTTATTGTCATATTATAATCAATGATTGCTTTAGAGAAAAAAGTACATAGATTTCAACATAAATAAAACTCCCCTACTTCATTATTCATACTTTCTACCTAAATAAAACATTTTTGTGGCATGCTCATACATTTGAATCAAAGTGTGAAGCTTAATGAAGAACATTTATTGATGCAAGGCGTTCTTGCTTCAAGGTTTATAAATATTTGAGGTCGTTTTATTTAATATTATATTTTCTAACAGTGGAGAACCTATAACAATAGATCATGAAAATATATCTATATATACTCATAAACAGAATATAATAATATAAATTGTGATAAAAATTGTAATAGGCACAGGAGCAATACGAGAAACGATGATCTATTTATAGATAGAGGTGTCAAGTTCTAAACTCGAATGGGTCTAATAAAAATTTTTGAAACAGATAGTGAACCAATTTCACCTAGCTTGAAAAATGCAAATTTATTAAGGTATTAAGCAACGCTAGAGCTCGAAAAAAAAGCACTTTTCGGAATTTTTTTTTTGGCTCAATAAAGAGATCAATCGAAACTTCGTAAAATGGGATTTGTAATAGTAATAATAAAGTAAAGAGAATATATATTTTTTAATGCGTTCACGATAAAATGGCGGCTGTGTAGCATTTATCAGTCGGCGCTTTTTTTAAAGGTATCCACGGCAGGAAATATAACTCGCGCAATTTTTTACCTCGATCAAAAAACCAAAGTTTTTTCAATTCTATAGAACAAAGGCAAGAGAAATACGTAGGATTTGTTTCGACATATTGATTTTTCGCGATATGGTGCACTTTTGAAAAAAAGTTTAAAATTTCATGAAAAAAATCGTTAAAAAATTGTTTATAAAAAAAAAACTATGCAATATAACAAAAATCCCACGTACGTCACTCGATAAAGCAATTTTGAATATATTTTTAGAATTTCAGATCGATCGGTGAGGATTTGTTCGAGTTATGTTTCCGGCCAGTTCAAAAGCAGTGGTTTCGAGAAAAACGCGTTTAAAGTTTTAAGTACTCTAAAATCACACAGGCATACCTGAGAGGCGTTGCAGCAGAATTCAAAATTTGGTCATTTAGACATTTTTGCTACCCTCTATCTTTTGTTATATTATTTTTAAGCCCTGAAAATCCTTTTAATCAAAAAAAAAAATCTATTTTTTGAAAGTTCTCAGTGGTTTAAACCCTCAAGTGCATTATTGCAAATATCCATGATATTCAGAATTAAATGAGCCCAGGATAAAGTCATTTTGAAATGCTTGCAGAATACAAAATCTATTGTAATAAATACTTTAAATTTTAATGTTTTCTTACATTTTGAATAGCATCTGAAATAATGAACATTTTTATATCCTCTTGTGCTCATTTTAAAAGTAATTTTGAAAAATGTAAACATTTTTTTCTGCTGA
>NC_046659.1:55123780-55127870 GCF_010883055.1 Belonocnema kinseyi
TTACAAACATTTTTTTTTGAATTTTGGATTTTTTTTTTGATTTATACATGCATATTCTACTTTGTTAAGGTCCGTAAGATTACCCCCTCCCTCCTATATTCCATTTTAAATCTTTTGAATGATTTTTATTCGTGTATTTATTTGTTCATTTAAAAATATTTCGGGAATTTATGATCATTACGTTAATTATCAGAAAACTTTAGTGGTAAATTATCAGTAATAATATTATCAGTAAAGTAAAATACATTACTCATACATTTAATATACTAAGCCCACTAACTAACTTAAAATAAGAATAAATTTCCTGTTTGCGTCTGAAAGGACATAGAGTTTGTTAAATTAAGGCTAACGAGCCTCAGGAAAACGATTTTTTCAGGCTAAAAGTTTTATTATATAAACAAAAGGATCGATTAAGTTTCAAAAATCACCTGGTTTTCCTCATCAGATCTATAGAAAAGCATACTAAAATATAACATTTAAACATGTTCTCTTTGTTTTCTCCATATGGTTCATTTTGATCGAATCTTGTCCTAAACCAAACCGCATGACGTATTCTATTTGATCCTATGTATCAATTTTGTCGCAATATTAATGGATATTATATTTTAATCGGTTTAAATATTTTTATTGATTCGCCGACTTCAAAAAATCTTACGTAAAAAATGTAATTGACAAATAATACAGAATAGAAAAATCGATGACCAAAATCGATGTCCTCAGTGAATAATTTTATAACTCAGAATTAATAACATCAACGAATTTTTTATGCTAAAAAATTAATAGTTTCCACAAACTAGTTGTAAATGACGGTAATGTCATTTGTTTTAAACTCAAATAAACTTTTATTATTTATTTTTCGCAGGTAAGGAAAATGCTATCTGCAAAATCTATGATAACCGTATTTATGATATTGGCACTAATTTATGGTTCAATGGCCTGCGACGGGCACGACAGCCCATGCAGTGGAGATAATGGTTCTCAAGGCAGCTGTTGTGGAGGCATGCATTGTCAGAAGAATGACCCTTCTTGGAGACAAGGACGTTGTTACTATAATCCTGGAAAGTAACTTTCAGATATGCAGTACTAAGAAATACTAACAAGACGATTATTATTTTATTGGCAAAAATATGATTTTTCTGAATAAAGCGCTACAATGTTCTAGATAGTTAAATTAATCAATTATATAGAACTAAAGTGTGATTTTTTTTACTTATCCTTTTAAGGAGACGCAATAACTACTCGATCTAATAAATTTTCATTTGAAAAACAAAATTTTCTTTATTATGGTATACTAAAATAAGTATTAAATCATTACCAAAAAGAAAAAATTATTTAAAAAAGCGTTAAAACGTTTCATATAATGAATGACCAAATTTTAGAACTGGATTTCGATACTTTACTTATTACTTTATCGAGGGATTATTACAACGCTTGAAATATTCTGTAAACCTTTCAATGAAATTTTTCATTGTTTTAAAACTTAAACTGTAGGTTATATCCACTAAAGTGGTCCAAAGTAGTGAATTTTGAGGATAGAGCAAGGCACTTTCTTAACTAGTACTTTTCGTAAGTTATTGTTCCCATTTTGTGAAACTTGTTTTTCCTTTGGTGAAATAAAGGTGAAAATAAGGTTTCCTTGAATCTAAAATGCATACAAGGATATAAGCAAAAGAAAAACGCTTTACACGTAATATATGAACAATCCTTAAGTTATCTTAGGACTACATTGATATTTCGCCTAATTTAGGATTAAGTTTGCGTTAACGTAGGGATCAAAAATACTCATCAAGTTCAGAAAATTTTAGACAGGAACCCATATACTCTAAAAAGTGTAGTTTTCATAAAGAAAAGCAAACAATTATTACATTCTTCGATTATGCTGTTGCAGATCAAACTGATGCCTTTAAAGTCAGTTTGCGGTTAAAGTGAAAACACATATGATGCATTAGCTCTCAAACTGCCTTTTGAAAAATTTTTATTCCCGAATAGAAGTTTGTCCGTGGGCATACGTTAACAAACAGAAAAAAGTCTTCAATTTGGGAATGCTAACATTTTTTGTTTTTCTGCAATATTTTCAGAAAATCTGCCTTCTTTCGTAAGATTTTATATTTTTTACTCAATCATATATAAAAAATATATCAAATATTTTCATAGTAAAGACTATTACAAGGGACTATAGTGATTTGAAAGTATTTTAACAGATACTAAGAGATTTTAAAGTATTTTAAAGGACTAGAAAGTATTTACCTACCAGTACGTAAATATAAGCTGAAAGCAAATTAGGCCATTCCCAATTGTTTCGTTGTTTCAATCAAACGTTTTTCCCTAGTATATTAGGCCATCTTCATCCGGAGAAACAAAATTCGTAATTTTTGTTTCTTCGAAATTCGAATATTAACGCTTGCCGCCGGGCACCTCAAAATCCCACTTAATTAACATGGGGAAATTTTGAATTGTTGCAAAATTTAACCCATGTTGCAGGGTTTCATCAAAACGTACCAAACTTTTTCGGGATTGAAGAGAAGTCTCTGCGAAATAAAAGTACACTAGAAGAAATAAAAGAAACTTTTATTTCCAATCCACCCTCATCATCCCCGCAGCGCCCCAAATATGACATAAAAATAAAAAAACTACATTCTTACGCATTATTGTTAGTTTTTAGCAATTTCTGTCGTCTTTTTCATATAAATAATCACTAATGAACATTTTAAATCTTTACCAACAGCTTTTAAAAAATTTTAAATTGTTTATACAAATGTAAATTATTTGAACAATTATATATTCACAAAAAATGTATAAACATAAGCGTACTTTCTGATTGAAATGAAGTATTTTGTTATTGTTTGGAGTAGTTTATTCTAAAAACGTGACGTAATTAATTAAACAATTATTTATTGTTCATTTTCAAAATTTCCGAAAATTGAGCCAGAGATGTCTACTTAAAAAGAATTGATATCCTATGCTACTTTTCGTTGAATAATTACATAATTCTGATACATTTCTTCTGATGTTTAACAAATTGTTATTTGTTTAAACAATTGTCATGTGCTCAAGCAGTTATTTTTCAATAAATGAAAAAATCAAATGAAATAGAACGCATAAAATTAACTACGATTTTAACGGCATTTTTGGAAAAGTAATTATTTAAACAATTTATATTTGTTTAGACAATTGAAAAGGGCTAATGTATTCTTTCTATACACTATAGTCAGAAACATAATTGCATATGTCCTATTTTATTTCATTTTTTAGTAATCGAAAAAAAACTGCTTGAGCAAATAAAGATTGTTTATGAAACATAAATTTATTAAACATTAAGAGAAAGGTGTCAAAATTATGTAATTGTTCAACAAAAC
Source organism: Belonocnema kinseyi (assembly GCF_010883055.1). Lineage (NCBI taxonomy): Eukaryota > Metazoa > Arthropoda > Insecta > Hymenoptera > Cynipidae > Belonocnema > Belonocnema kinseyi. The sequence continues at coordinate 55,127,137 of NC_046659.1, forward strand.
ATACCATATGATGCATTATCATCTTAGAAGAATGTACTGCTCCAAATAATTACAACAAATTATATTTCAATCACACAATACAATTATTCTTTACATTTTTTGGGAATAAATGATTGTTTAAATAATTTACATTTGTTCAAACAATTACAAATTATTTAAAGCGTCATGTAAAATATTCAAATTGTCTATTTGTAATTATTTGTATGGAAAAGACGACGGGACTTGCTAAAAAGTAACAATATTACGTAAAAAAATAGTTTTTTAAATTTTTATGCCATATTTGGGGCGCTGCGTGGATGGTAAGGGTAGGTTGGAAATAAAAGTTATTAATATGGTTTTATTTCGTAGATACTCCTCTTCAATCCCTAAAAAGTTTGGCAAGTTTCGATGAAACCCTGGATCATAAGTTTTATTGCTCGAAAATACAAAATTACCCCTTGTTAATTAAGTGGGATTTTCAAGTGCCCCGCGGCACGTGTAAATGTTCCTAATATATGCATATATACATTTGGGGCATTCCACCCAATATTTGTCACCAACATTTTTTTTCACGTAAAATATTTCTTTTTCTTGTTCAACATTTGAAAATATTCAACCCGTATTTTTTTATTTGAATATGACATGCAAAAATATGAAAATTCATACGGAAGTTTCCTTAAATGATCAAAAATAAGTGGACCTATTAATTATTTACAGCCGTGATTACTTATTGTTGTAGAATCTCAAACATTTTA
>NC_046659.1:55127970-55131306 GCF_010883055.1 Belonocnema kinseyi
TTTCTGTTGCTCACTCGAGGCCTGACATGGTTCTTCTTGACTTCGAGAAGCGAACCATGTTCGTTATCGAATTTTCGGCACCAGCTGACAAAAACGTCATAGACAAGGAGAATGAAAAGAAAGAGAGGTATCGAGACCTTATAAGGGAGTTGAAACGATTGTACCCGGAATATTCTGTTAAACTGATCGTCCTTATCATCGGCCCTCTTGGAGGTGTGAAGCTTTCACTTGCTAATGGCCTGAAAAGCATCCCTGCGTGTCAACAATATGCTAGAACACTTGCGGGAAAAATGCAGAAGGCGTTTGTCCTTGGGTCGCTCCGTGCACGAGGCCTTTGCTGGATCGTCGTACTGATTCCTTTACAAACTGTAACTACCTATCTTAAGGTTGTGAGACGTGGTTGTGGCTGATATTTTACCGCGATTTCGCTTGATGCGGGTGCAATTTTTCAGATTAGGACCCGCTCCCGGCGAAATCCGGCAGTTGTCCTTATGACAAATTTTTAATTATATATATATATACACATAATAACATATAATTTACCACCAAATGAGTCGGAAACAATTATGTGAGAAAAAGAGGGAGGTGAGGCAGTAAATCTTACAAACTTTAAAAAAGGGGGGTACCTAGTTCGAAATTTCGTGAAAAACGTTTGTGCAAATTATGCCCGACCCTTTGCATTGTTTAATATTCATGCATTCATTTAAAAGGCAAACTTCTGTAGATTCACAGTACCATATCAGCCTAATTAAACAATTATTTTTTTGAATTATGAAAACAGTGAGATTTGCAACAAAAAACTTGGAAAACAGGAGCCAACTCATTTTCAATAAAATAATAATAAAAATGAAATGAATGTAGATTAGAAATATTTTCATAGCAAATAATAATGATTTCTTATGCCATAAGTTTAAATAAATGTATTTGTCGGCTGAAAAAAATGTTTTAACTTTTCGAAATAAGATTTAAAATTAGCACAGAAAAATAGAGAATGTTTTAATATTTAAGATCCTCAAGTTTTTTAAAATTGTGTCACTGGCAGGAACATTGTAAAAAACAAAGTCTTACTTTGTGTCCAAATTTAGTCTGAAGGCATTTACATCACAGATAAACCCAAACTTCTTTCATGTCAACAATGGATAAGAATGCTACATACAACTACATTAGGAGTTGTGAACGCGATTGTAATTGGCAACGTGTTAGTAAAAAAGGTTTCAACTGTTTGTAGCTTTTTTTCAATTTTGCTGTACAAATTATAGGTTGAAATTTTTGTGTGATGTTATTGAATGAAATTTTTAGTTATATTTTATTTTTCAGTTTCTGTAACTTAAGCCAACTCAGTTTCTAAAACCTTACAATATCTAGCAATTACGTTTTCTATTTATACGAAACGCAATATGGAAATTCGTGACGTAGGGAGAAGAATCAGGAGTTTCCTTATTTTTCTTGTAAATGGTAATTAGGAAGAAAATAAATGATCGACAATCAACTTTATTATTGCTTAACTTCGCAAAATTATTACGACAGTCATTTTGTGGCATTGAATAAATAGGAAGCGTCGGCTCTGACAATTGCACTTGGCACTGACCAGAGCTGAAGTCAGGACTGCAGCTTATATAGTACGTATCGCCGACAATGTAAGTACAGATAGAATAAGTTCCATTTATCATACTAATTTAGATTGTTTATTCTTAAAATATGTACTTAAAAACTAGAAAATTGCTCGATTCGCCCTCCTCCCTATATGGGTGGTATCTCAAACTGAAAATGAGAAGTAATGTCATAGGAATTTTATGAATAATCGGTACTTGTACGAATCTTATTTCTTATTAGTTCAAGAATCACCTAGGTATAAGAAATACTTTAAACAAAAATATAATCTATAGTTTTATTTCTTATTCTTTAAGAACAAAAGGTGGTTAATTATTTGTGAGTTTAAAGATTTCCGACAAATTCCGTCCTTTTATCCGTTCTGTCCAAATTCAGGTCGATATTTTGTTATATAATTATTAGATAAAAACGCTGTATCACAAGTTTCGTCGATAAATGAGCGGAAATTTACAACAGCAACGTATCTTTTAGGCTACATGGAAGAAACTATTAAATATTATTATTATCAATCTGGTCGGTATGCAGGTTTCTTCTATTGGCTCGGTAGAAACATTGCATAAAGTCCGTTTCTAGTAGAATGTCAACGAATAAGAGGTTATATTATAGCTATCTCTATTTTTATTTGAAATAACTTATTTTTCTTATTGGATATCTTTAAAGGGTAATTCTTCCAGCTCATAAAATACCACAGAAGCAAACCATCATATTTTGTTATCTTTAAATTTTTTAATTTTCATAAAAAGCCGACAAAGTAGAGCTTGTCAGAAATAATTAAGTAACCAAATCTTTGTTTTTTTTCATGTGATTAACCCATTTCCGCTGGCTGTAACATATTTGTAACGGTTTTAACCTAGTTCCGCCGGGAGCTAAACATTTTCGAAAGTCTTTTTTTGTGCTCGACAAAGATCTATGTTTGCGCATAATTCAAGATGAAAATTGTTTAGTTATTCTAATAGATTACTACGATAGTCTAAAAAATTATATTTTAAATTAAAACATAGACCGAGATCATTTAAAATTTGAGAAAATATTATAATTTGACCTGTTTTTGCAACATCTTCTTGAAAATTAACCAAAGAACTTTTTCTTGCGCTTATTTTATTTAAAGTTTGAATAGCCTTCAATCTTTGTAATCGTATAATTGTTTAACTCAAAATTCATAAGTTGATAATTTAAAATTGTTTAATTTTAAATGCTAAAAACTGGGTCTCCACATACTAATAATTGTAAGAGGCAGTAGTTTAATTAATTCTTTCGTTTTATTTTGTGTTAACTCTAATAAAATTTTATTCTTCATTCTTTTCAGATAATAAAAATGCTATCTGCAAAATCTATGATAACCATGTTTATGGTATTGGCACTGATTTATTGTTCAATGGCTTGCGACGGGCACGATAGCCCATGCAGTGGAGATAATGGTTCTCAAGGCAGTTGTTGTGGAGGCATGCATTGTCAGAAGAACGACCCTTCTTGGCGTCAAGGACGTTGTTACTATAATCCTGGAAAGTAACTTCCAGATATGCAGTACTAAGAAATACTAACAAGATGATTATTATATTATTGGAAAAAATATTATTTTACTGAATAAAGCGCTACAATGTTCTAGATAGTTAAATTAATAAATTGTATACTCAAATAAGTATTAAATCATTACCATTGTAGTTTTTTAGAGTAGCATCTGCTCCCGGCGAAATCCTGCGGTTGTCCTTATGACAAACTTTTAAT
>NC_046659.1:55131406-55133539 GCF_010883055.1 Belonocnema kinseyi
TGTGAATATCTTATAAAGCGTGTTCAGACAAGTTATTGGCCTGTAGTTCTTCGGGTCAGCTAAGTTGCCTATTTTCGGCAGGAGTATTGTGCGCCCTTCCGCGAACAACTCTGGAATCGGATCTTCTGACTTCAAATATGAGGGGAAAATACGGGCCAAATGCTGATGGGTTGAAGAAAACTTCTTCCACCAGAAGGTTTTGATACAATCTGGTCCCGGTGCGGAATGGTTCTTCATCCCTCTTAATACTTTTTTCTTCTCCTCGATAGTGATGGGTGGGCATTCTCTATCAGGTGTTAGGAGGGCAACACATAACTCCTTGAAGCTATTTATATTTTCTGAGTTTTCGTCCAGTCTATGCTGAACTTCGTAGACTTCGCCAGATGTGATGTAGTCAATCACACATTGAATGCGGGACGCGTTCTGTCTTGCCCAGCCTATCTTTATGGCAAGTTGATGCATTCGTTTTTTGGTCTTATGATCAGCCGTTGGTTTTGTTTTACGGTACGAATCGGCCAAAGCTCTCGCTGCATTATACACACAATAATTGATAGCCCAGAGGTCGGATTCACCGGAAAAATGTCCACGAAGCTCGTCATCCATTTCAGCCAGATCTTTAGACTTGAGAGAAACCTTGGTGTTGATGTTTCTCCAGGTCGTAAAGCATCGCTCTTCATCTATTGGATGCCTGCTCGCGGTTGGTCTTAGTGTCGCCCCTCTTTCTTTTTTGCCGGCTTGTCGCTCCACAGAGCATGCAGCCGTGCCATGTAACCCCGTTCGCGGGCCACACTCGCATCGTAGCACTCTAGCAAGTCGTGATTCAGTTGCTCCGTACACCCAAAGGTCGCTAGATCCCGCCGATCCATCGCATTGAATCCATTTTCATTGGCTCCACCAGCTCTAGATTGGTCGGCATTGTTGGCCGACCCATTGTCGGGAGCCCTGCGCGTTCTGTTGTTTTGAACCGCACTTACTACAACTATGTCTGGTGTTGTCATTGTTGTTCCCACGAGAAGCTAGGGAAAGGGGTTCATTCATCCTTGTCGAGCCCCGCATGCAAGGATAAGGCTGCGTACTCTGAGAGGTCGCCCGGTATCCCAGAGTCACCGTTCTAGACACCTCACCCAGGTGCCATTCAGCTTTCAACACGGTCTTCACACCTCCGCTTGGGGGCTAATTCCTTCGGGATCACCCCTGGACAATTGTCCGCGACAGCCTATTTATTTTTGTAACCATATTCAGCAGAAGCCCTTGGTACAGGGACCCTCTATGCGCAACCCGAGGACGCGTATATAAACCATATTAAGATATATCTAAAAATACTGCAATGAAATAAATAAGATAAGAGTAATGGTAAAAAGCACCATATTCGCCAATGCGTGTATATTAAATTTTGAATATGACACCCAAGAATATGAAAATTCATAGGTAAGATAAAATATGAGTCTTTTCCTCAACTTTTTAATAAAGCATACTAAAATCCAATTTAATTATTTATTTAATAATCTAAATCTAATATTTATAAATACATATATTTTTTCACTTTGGAACTGCTTTTTTAAAAAAAATTTTCATTTCAATAAATGGGTTGAACGTTTTTCTTGAGCGCGCGCGAAGTGTACTACAGCGCGACTCGCTCGGACTGGGAATTCTACTGCCTACGCGATAAATAAAACACAACCTTCCACTTAAAAAATCGTATATTTTTATGTTGTCTAAAGTGAAAAAATAGATTTATTTATAAATATTTGATTTAGATTATTAAATAAATAATTAAATTGGATTTTAGTACGCTTTATTCGAAACTTGAGGAAAAGGCCCATATTTTATCTTGCCTATGAATTTTCATATTCTTCGTGTCATATTCAAAATTTAATATACACGCATTGGCGAATATTGTGCTTTTTACGATTAAGGATATTCCTACTAAGAACTTTTTGAAGACTAGTCTACTGATAAGGATTGTAACAACACAAACATTAAAATATATAATACATCAGCAAAAAAAATAATAACAACATGTTTTTGTTTTTATTCTACACGTGATTCATTCTGGTGTAATCTCATCCTAAATAAAAACTACAGGCGGTATACCACTTTTATCTCATTATTTCATTGCAGTATTTTTAGATA
>NC_046659.1:55133639-55137867 GCF_010883055.1 Belonocnema kinseyi
AATTCACCACCAAACGAGTAGGAAACAATTATGTGAGAAAAATAGGGAGGTAAGGCAGTAAATCTTACAAACATTAAAAAAGGAGGGTACGTGGTTCGAAATTTCGTGAAAGACGTTTGTGCAAATTATGCCCGACCTTTTGCATTGTTTAATGTTTATACACTCATTTAAAGGGCGAACTTCTGTGGATTAGCAGTAGCACATCAGCCTAATTGAAAAATAATTTTTTTGAATTATGAAAACAGTAAGAATTGCAACAAAAAACTTGGAAAACAGGAGTCGACTCATTTTCAATAAAATAATAATAACAATGAAATAAATGTACATTATAAATATTTTCATAGCAAATATTCATGATTTCTTATGCAATAAGTTTAAACAAATTTATTTGTCGGCTGAAAAAAATGTTTAAACTTTACCAAATAAGATTTAAAATTAGCACAAAAAATAGAGAATGTTCTATTATTTAAGATCCTCAAGTTTCTTTTAAATTGTGTCACTGGCAGGAACATTGTAAAAACAAAGTCTTAGTTTGTGTCCAAATTTAGTCTAAAGGCATTTATATCACAGATAAACCCAAGCTTCTTTTATGTTAATAATGGATACAAATGCTAAATGTGATTGTAATTGGCAACGTGTTAGTAAAAAAGGTTTCAGCTGTTTGTAGCTTTTTTCAATTTTGCTGTACAAATAAAAGGTTGAAATTTTTGTGTGATGTTATTGACTGAAATTCTTAGTTATGTTTTATATTTCAGTTTCTGCAACTTAAGGCAACTTAGTTTTTATAACCTTACAATATTTAGCAATCACGTTTTCTTTTTATATGAAACGTAATATGGAAATTCGTGACGTAGTGAGAAGAATCAGGAGTTTCCTTATTTTTCTTTGTAAATGGTAATTAGGAAGAAAATAATTGATCGACAATCAACTTGATTATTGCTTAACTTCGCAAAATCATTACGTCAGTCATTTTGTGGCATTGAATAAATAGGAAGCATCGGCTCTGACAATTGCATTTGGCACTGACCAGAGCTGAAGTCAGGACTTCAGTTTATATAGTACGTACCACCTATAATGTAAGTAAAGATAGAATAATTTCTATTTTTCATACTAATTTAGATTGTTTATTCTGAAAATACGTACTTAAAAACAAGAAAATTGCTCGATTCGTCCTCCTCCCTATTATTTATGGCTGATATCTCAAACTAAAAATGAGAAGTAATGTCATAGGAATTTTATGAATGATCGGTACTTGTACAAATCTTATTTCTTATTAGTTCAAGAATCACCTAGGTATAAGAAATACCTGAAACAAAAATATAATCTATAGTTTTATTTCTTATTCTTTAAGAACAAAAGGTGGTTAATTATTTGTGAGTTTAAATATTTTCGACAAATTCTGTCCTTTTATCCATTCTGTCTAAATTCAGGTCAGCATTTTGTTATAAAATGATTAGATAAAAACGCTGCAAACAGTTCAATACGTTGTCTAATACTACTTTGAATATTGCAATCACATTCACATCTCTTAATGTAGTTGTAAACTGTCTGTGCAACGGTTTTATTCGATTTTCAGATTTTTTAAACTCTTGATTTCTCTGTCATGTAGGCTTTCAGTGCAATTTTAGTCTTAACGTGAGACTATGTTTTTACAGTCCTGTAGCCAAAATATAATGAACACAATTTAAGAGTAAGACAATTAAACAAAGCATTAATTAAATGAAAATGAAATCTAAAAATTTTAAACTCAGTCAAATAGAGCGCGCATAAATCAATTTATGATTCAAATTAATACAAAGCATACCATAGTTTATTTTTTAAATGTATAGGCATCACCCACAAATGACGCCAGGATTCACGGGAAAGAGTGTGGGGGCGGGGGGGGGGAGCTACATTTTACGCTTATGTTAAACTTACATACACTGACTGTAGAAAAAGCCCTATAGCGAGAAAGAGGGATAGTCTAAAATGCCATCAACAAATAAGCCATACGTAATTTGTAGATGATCCAATGTTGCATGTTTCACATGTTTTCTTTCTCTAATTGTTAAAACAATGCACACATTTTATGTATTTTATTTGTTTGTCTCAGCCCATGTACGTTAAACTTATCTCACTCTTGCTTTTCATAAGTTGATAATTTAAAATTGTTCAATTTTAAATGCTAAAAACTGGGTCTCCACATACTAATAATTGTAAGAGGCAGTAGTTTAATTAATTCTTTCGTTTTATTTTGTGTTAACTCCAATAAACTTTTATCCTTCATTCGTTTCAGATAATAAAAATGCTATCTGCAAAATCTATGATAACCATGTTTATGGTATTGGCACTGATTTATTGTTCAATGGCTTGCGACGGGCACGATAGCCCATGCAGTGGAGATAATGGTTCTCAAGGCAGTTGTTGTGGAGGCATGCATTGTCAGAAGAACGACCCTTCTTGGCGTCAAGGACGTTGTTACTATAATCCTGGAAAGTAACTTCCAGATATGCAGTACTAAGAAATACTAACAAGATGATTATTATATTATTGGCAAAAATATTATTTTACTGAATAAAGCGCTACAATGTTCTAGATAGTTAAATTAATAAATTGTATAGAGCAAAGTTGTGATTTTTTTAACTTATCCTTTTAAGGACACCTAATAACTACTCGATCTAATGAATCTAATATATAAATCTAATAAATCATTAACAAAAAGAAAAAAATAATAAAAGAAACGTTAAAACGTTTCATATAATGAATGAGAAAATTCTAGAAATAAATTCCGACACTTGACTTATTACATTATCGAGAAATTATTACATCGCTTGAAATATTCTGTATACCTTTCAATGAAATTTTTCATTGTTTTAAAACTGCCTAGGATTCGCTATAAAGACAAGCCGGGTTATGCTTCGAAATATCACACGTGCTTAAAAGCTTGGAAGTGATTTCTTGTGAAAAATTTTTTCACGAAGATCCAACCAGCACTACTTCAAGGCGTGGGATATATTTTTTAGAAAGATAGAGATGTTCTAGGAAGACCCCACTGGAACTTATTAAACTAAAATTTGTACATATATATATATGTAGATAGAAGCGATTAATTCGATCACGTTGGAGAAAAACGTGACACCATATTTGAAATCATTTTATTTAAAATCTCCTTTTTAGCCTGGTGATTTTTCATTCATGGATTCGTGCAAAATAATCTTAAAATTAAAGATACTTAAATGCAATCCCGTTGTGGTGTTACATGACGACAATAAATATCGAAAAAATTGTTCATATTTGATAAAGAACCGAGAGGTATTGTAAGGATGTCAGTCTACTAAATCGAGATTAATATATTTCAATTTATAATTTTTTAATATGTATTTTTACTGATTACGCTTATAATAATGAATATTTTTTTGATACGAAATAAATTCGATCTCTAAAAGTTATTTATTTATTTATTCAATACCGTCTACTGGCGTAATCATGGATCATTTCGGAGTAAACATGCTCTTTTATAAAACTTTCTGAAAATTTTTGAAAAACAATATTCTTAGAACAAAAACTAAAATCTAATGATCTATACAATTACACTAGTTCTTGTAATATACGTCATATACCATATAAAATAAGCTAAATTTTTTAAATCTCATTGGAAAAATGTTAAGGTTTTGTTTTTGGGAATCACAGATAGACTGCAGGAAAACATCGATTTCGTGGCAATGTACGTACCCTCGTTAAGCGGTCTTCAGGGATTGTGATTGCGGAAGAAGGGAAGGAAAAATACACAGGATGATGGGATAAATGAAGTACTAGAATTTTATTTTATGTATATATTATTTTGAAATTTCCAATAAATGTGTTGGACAATGCATGATTTCGTATATAGTTTTCAAATGCTGCTATTGGCGTGCTGCTGCACATGTATGTATTGAAATTTTATAATATCTCATAGAGTTCGCGTTACAACAAGGAGAAGAATGCATGTTTCAATCTAGATGCTCACAGGGTAATACTGTACTGCCTAACATGGAGGTATTCGAGCCGAACATCTACTAGCTTTTTAAGATGTTATGAAAAAACATATTTTCATATTAAACTGAAACATAATCAAATTATAGCTATCCTTAACTAAAGTAGGACAACAACGTTTATCTGTTTACACGACGGGATAAGGTTCTTAAGTTTAGGTCATATATATATATATATATATATATATAAAATTCGAACCACGTACCGCCCTTTGTTA
>NC_046659.1:55137967-55163495 GCF_010883055.1 Belonocnema kinseyi
AATATATAATAGTTTTTATTTAGGATGAGATTACACCAAAATGAATCATGTGTAGAATAAAAACAAAAACATGTTGTGATTATTTTTTCTTGCAGATGTATTATATATTTTAATGTTTGTGTTGTTACAATCCTTATCAGTAGAGTAGTCTTCAAAAAGTTCTTAGTAGGAATATACTTAATCGTAAAAAGCACAATATTCACCAATGCGTGTATATTAAATTTTGAATATGACACGCAAGAATATGAAAATTCATAGGTAAGATAAAATATGGACCTTTTCCTCAACTTTCGAATAAATCATACTAAAACCCAATTTAATTATTTATTTAATAATCTAAATCAAATACTTATAAATAAATCTATTTTTTCACTTTGGACCTGTTTTTTAAAATATTTTTTTCATTTCAATGAATGGGCTGAACGCTTTTCTTGAGCTGGTAAAAATTTAGGAGTGGGTAGTCAAAGACTTTCGAATTAATGAGTTTTTGAATAGCGGCTCGTGGGCGCGAAGTGTACCACAGCGCGACTCGCTCGGACTGGGACTCGACTGCCTACGCGATAAATAAAACACAACCATCCACTTAAAAAACCGTATATTTTTATGTTGTTAATTTAACATATTCAAAATGTATTGTTATTCAAAATGTATTTCTTCGAAATTATTTGAATACCTACTCCCAAATCAGTCAATTTTCGCGGGTAGTTGCATACGGTGAGTCTACTCTGAGTAAGAAAAATGTGTATAAGTGGTACAAGCTGTTCTAATAAGGCCGAGAGGATGCCGAAAACGAACCTCGCCCTGGACGTCCCAGCACGTCAACAACAGATGAAAAAGTTCAAGCAGTGTAAGAAATGGTGTTGAAAAATCGCCGAATTATCATCAGAGAAGTTGCTGAAGATGTTGGCATGTCTGTTGGCTCATGCCGTGCTATCTTTTCGGACGTTTCGTGCATGAGACGTGTGTCAGCGAAATTTGTTTCAAAACTGCTTAATTTTGAAAGTGCTTGCGAAAGATTTTCTGACCAAAAACAGCACCACAGTCATGTCTCAGCCTCCATATTCACCGGATTTGGCCCCCAGTGACTTTTTTCTTTTCCCAAAACTGAGGAGGCCCATGAAAGGACATCGATTTTCAACGATTGAGGAGATACAAACTGCATCGCTGAAAGAACTCAAGGCAATACTCATTATCAGAAGTGCTTCGATGATTGGAGAAAGCGTTGGCACAAGTGTATTATATCTGAGGGGGATTATTTTGAAGGGCAACATAAATATTGAGGAATATATGAATATTTTTTGAGAAAACCATAAAGTCACCTTATTTTTTGAACACACCTCGTATATTCCACGAGCTTATTTTAATTATGTTGATCGTATTTTAGAATTCTTAGCAAGTTTAAATATTTCAAGAGATCTAATCATTCCTCGATAAAGTAATAAGTCAAGTATCGAAATTTATTTCTAGGATTTTCTCATTCATTATATGAAACGTTTTAATGTTTCTTTTATTATTTTTTTCTTTTTGGTAATGATTTAATACTTATTTTAGTGTACGATAATAAAAAAAGGTTGTTTTTCAAAGGAAAATTTATTAGATCGAGTACTTATTAGGTCTCCTTAAAAGGATAAGTAAAAAAATCACAGCTTAGCTGTATACAATTTATTAATTCAACTATCTAGAACATTGTAGCGCTTTATTCAGTAAAATCATATTTTTGCCAATGATATAATAATCATCTTGTTAGTATTTCATAGTACTACATATCTGGAAGTTACTTTCCAGGATTATAGTAACAACGTCCTTGTCCCCAAGAAGGGTCGTTCTTCTGACAATGCATGCCTCCACAACAACTGCCTTGAGAACCATTATCTCCACTGCATGGGCTGTCGTGCCCGTCGCAAGCCATTGAACAATAAATCAGTGTCAATACCATAAATATGGTTATCATAGATTTTGCAGATAGCATTTTTATTATCTGGAAAGAATGAAGGATAAAAGTTTATTGGAGTTAACACAAAATTAAACGAAAGAATTAATTAAACTACTACCTCTTACAATTATTAGTATGTGGAGACCCAGTTTTTAGCATTTAAAATTAAACAATTTTAAATTATCAACTTATGAATTTTAAGTTAAACAATTATACGATTACAAAGATTGAAGGCTATTCAAACTTTAAATAAAATAAGCGCAAGAAAAAGTTCTTTGGTTAATTTTCAAGAAGATGTTGCAAAAACAGGTCAAATTATAATATTTTCTCAAATTTTAAATGATCTCGGTCTATGTACTAATTTAAAATATAATTTTTCAGAATATCGCAGTAATCTATCATAATAACTAAACAGTTTTCTTCTTGCATTATGCGCAAACATAGATCTTTGTCGAGCACAAAAAAAAAAACCAGCGGAAATGGGTTAATCACATGAAAAGAACAAAGATTTGGTTATTTAATAATTTTTGACAAACTGCATTTTGTCGGCTTTGTCCCTCACCGGAGTGAAAAGCCGACTGCAGCTTTTTATAAAAATTAAAACATTTAAAGATAAGAAAATATGATGGTTTGCTTCTGTGGTATTTTATGAGCTGGAAAAATTACCTTTAAGTATATCCAATAAGAAGAATAAGTTATTTCAAATAAAAATAGAGATACCTATAATATAACCTCTTATTCGTTGTCATTCTACTAGAAACGGACTTTATGCAATGTTTCTACCGAGCCAATACAAGAAACCTGCATACCGACCAGATTGATAATAATAATATTTAATAGTTTCTTCCATGTAGCCTAAAAGATAAGTTGCTGTTGTAAATTTCCGCTCATTTATCGACGAAACTTGTGACACGTGTATCATCTAAGCACTTGTAAATATTATTTTCGTCGGGCCTGCCCCCCTGGTCAGGCCTTACTTATTAATGAGATTTAATATATTTTAGACTTATATTACATCTATTTAATATAATTAGATTGGGTGATATTGATTCATCTGTCAAAATATCACATGTTTATGCTGTAAGTATTGTCAATAAAGTTAAAAACTTTATATCTCTGTCAACCAAACTTCTATTTTTTCGTGGTAAAAAATGTTTTCTGTATAATTTTTCTGTTGCAACGTCAATTTTTAAAGATTTTTGTAAGTAACACTATCTCTCTGATAAAATAGATTTATTTGATGCAAAGTAGAACTAAAATTTTTAAATAATGGCCCCGCTATAAGAAAAATCACCTTTGCCCCACTACTTGGCGCTGCCCCCCCTTTCCCCAGTCATGATAACTTTTTCCATATATTTAAAAAAATCTGTTTCTTAATAGAAAAAGCGATTAAAATTTTTCAAATGTAATTTTAAAATAAGCATGAGAAAATTTTAAAATCCTTAGTATTTCATGTTTTATTTAAAGGTTAAGAGTACTACTATAATTCATATAATGGATATTCATAGAAGTGCAGTAGGTACATGAAAAAAAATTGAGTACAGTTGAAATTTCTTCTCACTTTATTTTTATAGAAGAGGTATAATTCCGAATTAATATACTGATACGATATTTTTAGCAAATGAAGAGAAATGAACAAGAGTGAGATAAGTTTAACGTACATGAACTGAGAGAAATGAAGAAAATACATAAAATGTGTGCATTATCATTTTAACAATTAGAGAAAAAAACATGTGAAACATGCATTATTGGATCATCTACAAATTACGTATGGCTTATTTGTTGATGGCATTTTAGACCATTCCTCTTCCTCGTTATATAGGGCTTTTTCTACAGTCAGTGTATATAAGTTTAACGTCGGCGTAAAATGTAGCTTCCCCCCCCCCCGCCCCTCACACTCTTTCCCATGAAGGCTGGCGTCATTTATGGGTGACGCCTATACATTTAAAAAATAAACTATGGTATGCTTTGTATTAATTTGAATCCTAAGTTGATTTATCCGCGCTCTATTTGACTGAGTTTAAAATTTTTAGATTTCATTTTCATTTAATTAATGCTTTGTTTAATTGTCTTACTCTTAAATTGTGTTCATTATATTTTGACTACAGGACTGCAAAAACATAATCTCACGTTAAGATTAAAATTGCACTGAAAGCCTACATGACAGAGAAATCAAGAGTTTAAAAAATCTGAAAATCGAATAAAACCGTTGCACAGACAGTTCACAACTACATTAAGAGATGTGAATGTGATTGCAATATTCAAAGTAATATTAGACAACGTATTGAACTGTTTGCAGCGTTTTTATCTAATCATTTTATAACAAAATATCGATCTGAATTTAGACAGAATGGATAAAAGGACGAAATTTGTCGGAAATCTTTAAACTGACAAATAATTAACCACCTTTTGTTCTTAAAGAATAAGAAATAAAACTATAGATTATATTTTTGTTTAAAGTATTTCTTATACCTAGGTGATTATTGAACTAATAAGAAATAAGATTCGTACATGTACCGATTATTCATAAAATTCCTATGACATTACTTCTCCATTTCAGTTTCAGGTATCACCCATATAGGGAGGAGGGCGAATCGAGCAATTTTCTGGTTTTTAAGTACATATTTTAAGAATAAACAATCTAAATTCGTATGATAAATGGAAATTATTCTATCTTTACTTACATTGTCGACGATACGTACTATATAAACTTCCGTCCTGACTTCAGCTCTGGTCAGTGTTAAGTGCAATTGTCAGAGCCGATGCTTCCTATTTATTCAATGCCACAAAATGACTGTCGTAATAATTTTGCGAAGTTAAGCAATAATAAAGTTGATTGTCGATCATTTATTTTCTTCCTAATTACCATTTACAAGAAAAATAAGGAAACTCCTGATTCTTTTCCCTACGTCACGAACGTCCATATTGCGTTTCGTATAAATAGAAAACGTAATTGCTAAATATTGTAAGGTTTTAGAAACGGCGTTGCCTTAAGTTACAGAAACTGAAAAATAAAACATAGCTAAGAATTTTATTCAATAACATCACACAAAAATTTCAACCTTTTATTTGTACAGCAAAACTGAAAAAAGCTACAAACAGTTGAAACCTTTTTTACTAACACGTTGCCAATTACAAGCACGTGCACAACTCTTTAACGTAGTTGTATGTAGTATTTTTATCCATTATTAACATTAAAGAAGCTTGGGTCTATCTGTGATGTAAATGCCTTCAGAATAAATTTGGACACAAAGTAAGACTTTGTTTTTTACAATGTTCCTGCCAGTGACACAATTTTAAAAAACTTGAGGATCTTAAATATTAAAACATTCTCGATTTTGTTGTGCTACTTTTAAAACTTATTTCGAAAAGTTTAAACATTTTTTTCATCCGACAAATAAATTTGTTTAAACTTTTGGCATAAGAAATCATGAAAATTTCCTGTGAAAATATTTATAATGTACATTCATTCCATTGTTATTATTATTTTATTGAAAATGAGTTGGCTCCTGTTTTCCAAGTTTTTTGTTGCAAATCTCACTGTTTTCATCATTCAAAAAAATAATTGTTCAATTAGGCTGATATGGTACTGTGAATCTACAGAAGTTTGCCTTTTAAATTAATGAAGAATATTAAACAATGCAAAGGGTCGGGCATAATTTGCAGAAACGTTTTTCGCGAAATTTCGAACCACGCACCCCCCTTTTTTAAAGTTTGTAAGATTTACTGCCTCACCTCCCTCTTTTTCTCACACAATTGTTTCCGACTCATTTGGTGGTAAATTATATGTTATTATGTATATATATATATATATAAACCATATTAAGATATAATATCTAAAAATACTGCAATGAAATCAATAAGATAAAAGTGGTATACCGCATGTAGTTTTTATTTAGGATGAGATTACACCAAAATGAATCATGTGTAGAATAAAAACAAAAACATGTTGTTATTATTTTTTCTTGCTGATGTATTATATATTTTATTGATTGTGTTATTACAATCCTGATCAGTAGAGTAGTCTTCAAAAAGTTCTTAGTAGGAATATACTTAATCGTAAAAAGTACAATATTCGCCAATGCGCGTATACTAAATTTTGAAGAAGAATCAATTTCCTTTTTACGTTTGGAAAAACTCATGACATTATTAAATTAAGGTTAAAGAATATTAGATCTTAAAGACTAAATATTTTAATTTTATTTTTTAAGGAAGCAATAAAATATAAGAGCAACATGTTCTCTCTGTTTTCGGCCGATTATTAATTTTAATCGAATCTTATCAAAAACAAAAATCACTTGATGTATATTATTTCGTGATTATTTCGGATTATTTCGGATTATTTCGTGAAATATAGATCTAATTTCTTTTTCTTTTTAAAGTGTGCGTTACAAAAGTGCACAATTTGAGCCATTAAACGAATTTCTATTATTATTTCTTTCCAAGATGATGTGTTTTTGGAAAACAACCTGTTATTAGTAAAAAAAAATGATTTTCAATTTAAAAAACTGAATTCCATTCTAGACATCCTAAAGACCGCTTGTGAATTTTTTCAGATTTTTTAAGACATTTAGCTTGTTTTGGGAAGCCTCGAAAGTCGAGGTTTAGGAAAAGCCTCAAAACCCTTCTTTTTCGGCACGCTTTATATCAGCGCTATCCTAAAATTTTGTGTAGAGCAGGAATATACAAATCGTTTAATTCGAGAGACTTTAAGTTTTCACGTATATGTGGCTAAAATTTTCTGCGATTTTTTTTTGAACGAGTTGCGAGCGTTCAAAGAGAGGGTCGCGTACTTTTGATGCCGACTTTTTAGTGTAATTTATTCCAAAGCAGGATCTAGAGTATTATTTATTGCAAGTTCAAATGAAATTTTATTATTAATTCTTTTCAGATAACAAACATGCTACCTACAAATACTATGACAACCATATTTATGGTATTGGCGCTGATTTATTGTTCAATGGCCTGCGAGGGGCACGACAGCCCATGTATGGTTTTCAAGGCAGTTGTTGCGGAGGCATGCTTTGTCTGAAGAATGACCCTTCTTGAAAACAAGGACGCTGTTACTATTATGCTGAAAAGTAAGTTCTAAATATTCAGTACTCAGACATAATAAGAAAATTATGACAAAATAATTGGCGAAAATAAGATTTTGCTCAATAAAATTCTAAAATATTCCAGTGAAGGAATTAATAAATTGTATTGATCGAAAATGTGATTTTTGTACTTATTCGTTAAGGAGAGATTATAACTATTAGGGTAATCCGTGAAAGCAACTTTTGAGAAAGTTGTAACAAATTACCTTAACTTGTACTTTCCTTAAGTTTAAATTTCAAGTAATGCGTTTCTTCTTTGTTTTGATAGAGAAGGTAAAATTCCTGAAGTGGTCACGGGATTTTCAATGATGTCATGAAAATAAGAAAAAAATCATGCAAATGTCAAGTTCTCAGTTATGTAAATTTATAAAATTTTGTAAAATACGATAACTGAAAAAGTACTTGATCAATTTTTAAAAAATTAAAATTTGTTTATCGGAGTATCTTCTGCATGTTGTATAGATAACGAAGCTGAAATAAATTTTTTGGGGAACTCACGATTCACTACAAAAAAATCAAATTTTCTTTACACATCATCGCATGTGCCGCGCCCACGCGCTCCGCCACCGATCACGACCTGCCGCAGTGGGCCGATGGAGGAACTGGCGATACACTGCCATCCTTGTTCATTTCAAGCACTCTTCAATTTTTCTGTGTGTCTTGGAATTTATATTTACAATGGATCATACTTCTCTTCACATAAAAAAAATGCTTCGTGTATACTGACAGCGTCAGAAAGCGTCCAAATTTGATTGTGTTCATACATTTAAAATAAAGTGGAAATTCAGTCAGTGAGTGATATTATGTTACCCTTATTCTTGATATTAATATTATTAATATTATGAATAAATAATATTATTATTAATAATTAATTTTATTCTTAATATAATAACAGTTATTTACTGAATGTCCATTTTATTTGAATTGTACAAACGTAATTAAATTCAGAGGCTTTCTGACACTCTCATGTGGGATCCCCTGATTCAGGATCCCCTGAATCCGAAAAACAGGGTTTTCCGAATGTGTCTGTCTGTCTCTATGTCTGTCTGTATGTCTGTTTGTGAGCACGATAATTTTTGAAAAAATTAATATATTAGATTGGCCTTTGGTAACTCTTTTAAAGTCCTATTCATTGGTCAGCCATTTTCGATAAAAATTTAAAAAATGAGCACATTTTAAATATTTTTTGAACCACTTTTTTAATTCAAAACGACTCTGTATGGGTGTTAATAGTATTCAAAAAGATGAACAATTTATTCTAAATTATAATGGAAAATCAAAAATTGCATTTTTTCGATCGAACTATGCAAAATACGGAAAAAATTGAGTAAAAAATTGTGCATTTAAAAAAGATTTACAATTTTGTTATTAATCACTTTTTGATAGGATACGTAGTTTTTGTTTTAATCGTGAAAAACATCATTAACAGTAAAAAAAAACTGTCCGCTGCGTGGGCACATTCTCACCACAACTTTTGTCATTTAATTTCCTTTTCTTTTCACGTGTGGGGTTTCAAAAAAAAATGTCATGTTTTTAATTCTAGAGAAGGTATTAGATTTGTGTAAAATTTGCCTCCCCCCACCCAGTTTTTGTCCAATGTCCACGTTTTGAGACCCCCTCTATCTGAAAAACAGTTTGACGAATGTATATGTCTGTATGTCTGTCTGTAAGCACGATAACTTTTAAAAAAATTAATCTATTAGATTGGCCTTTGGTAAATTCTTTTAGTGTCCTAAACTAAAGGCTAAAGTCTTTATCCAACCATTTTGAATACAAATGCAAATAGTGAGCGCATTTTGAATATTTTTAAGACCACTTTTTTTTTAATTCAAAAATTCACTGTACGGATGTTCATATTATTCAAAAAGACGAACGAACTATCCTAATGACTTGTTTCATAAAAACAAAAATTACTAGATTTACAGTATACAAAAATAACAGAAAATAAAAAATTACATTTTTTCATTTAACAATCTCACAGTATTTCAAACATTCTGAAAAATATAAATGTCCTTCTTAGCATGAAACATTAACTCGCTATGACTCTCGGTTGAAACTATACGACCCCCCTCCCCCTCACCACATTAATCGAAGTTTCGTAGGACTGTTGTTGTAAATAGACTCTCCACCCTAGACGCTTGGAGAACCTCTTTTAGGGAATTATTAGGAGAGGGAGCAATAGGGGATCACAACTACGATGTAGAACACGATGCGGTAGAAAATTCAATTGACAAACACTATGTCAGTGAGGTTACGGATATTATTTAGAAGTTAAAAAACACTGAGGCTGCTATGTTGACCAATACATGTTATAAATTGTATTAATATACATATATGGAAATGATAAACAATTTCAGGGAGAAACTCGAGTGCCAATCACGAGATACGTGCCAAGAATGAGTTCGTTAAAGTCGAAGGAATATACAAAGATCGAAGGCGTAGCTCGAGATAAATATAGTATCGAGCGCGAAGCGCAACAACCACAATTCGCACGCCCCAGGCTCGCTCAAAAACGCGAGCCGCGCGCGCCGCGCTCTATGAGAATTTGCCCGCGGGGAAAGTTCACATATTGCTGATTATCTCTGTAAAGTATTGAAACATTGATGAAGTACTGCAAAAATAATTACTAAACAAATTAATTTTTGGAAAACTATTAGTTGTATCGTGTTTCCATAATTGAGGACTTGATGTTCGCATGATTTTTTTTATTTCCATGACATCATGAAAAATTCCGTGCCCACTTCAGGACTTTAACGTTGACGAGAATAAAATTGCCTTGAAGTTAAAAAAGGTAGTGTAACGATTCAAACAAAATAAAAAACGAATTATGGATCAAGTTTTCTAAGCAGGGATAACTGTGAAACAGATCACTGTTAGATTTTTGGATCATGCTGTTGGAAATCTAACTGATACTTTTAGAATTAGTGTGATGTTAAAGTATAAACACATATCAATCTTTTTGTACGTTTTTCTAACAAAAATTTAAAAACAGGTAAGTTTTCTTATTTCTGCGCGTCTTTAATTGAAAATCACCATTTATAAGTATACATGAACATACCTATTTCAGTGGGGTGTCACATAAAAAGTTGGTTCCTGTAGGTATGCTTGCACAGAAAAAAATAGGGTTCCTATTAGAACCGATGTATGTTTCCACTCAAGCAATACCTTTAACGGAAGCTACAACAAAAAGGAAGCCTCATAGATGGAGTCAAGTTCCATGTGATTTTCCTATCTTAAATTAGAACTGCGGCAAAAATAAACCTTCTGTTTTTGTTGTGTGAGAGTTCAATACTGTAAAAAAAATATAATTAGGGTTATGACCACCATAATATAATAGCACATTGTGCACTGAGAGCGAAACCGGGCGCAAACGACCATTTTTGCTCGAGGCTCACATACTAATTTTTCCGACAGCGGAAATATAGCAAAGCGGAAATCGTAACTTTGAAATGACTGATTACAGGATCAGTATGAATTGAAAAAATTTTGCAACTTGGATTTTATGTGGACAAAGTGGGGTTCGGGCAAACAAGAGGGATTGGGGGACTACGGGGGGGAGACCCCTATCTAATAAACGACAATTTCAATTAAATTATTTCGTCATTTTTGTCACTTTTATGCCAAAATTTAGCAGAATGCGCTTCAATTTAAAAATTCTCGACACTTTTTACCTAGAAAATTTACATTTCATTGAGATTATATACTCTAAAAAACAATGCTCTCTTCAAATGCTTTGAATGAGAACCCCCCCCCCCCCTTTACAGGCGTGGAATCGCTTGGGTTCGCTCCTCCCCAATGGAGCGAAAACGAGCGTTTGCGCTCCGTTGTCGAACAAAAATAATTTAATTACTTCAATTTGCGCGTGATCTATCTAGCACTGTCCTTTGAACCATTTTCATGCTCTAGTAGAACTTTTTGCCCGTGGAAATATGTTAACACGCAGAAACAGGTTCTAAATAGCAGGAATAGCTTAATTTTACACAGAAAAAAAACTACTTAATTTAAGTCGAAAATTCGGCTTATTTTAATGTGTCACAAAAAGAAGCATAGGGAATCTGAAATTTAGAATTACATCTGAACATTAAATTAAGGGAATAATATTCCTGAAATTCAGGTCGGGACTATTTGAAATTCAGGGAGGCATGAACTGAAATTCAAGTATGCTCGCTCTTTAATTAAGAATATATGTATACTGAAAGCTAGTGTAAACTTAAGTTAATATACTATCCTAACTGAAATTAAGGGTAATATACTAACTAAAAACCAGGAATTTCTTACGCCTTACCCACACTCCTCAGCTGTTCTTATATAATAGTTATTCGTTTTAGAAAATATACAAGTTAAGTTCAAACTTGTAAGAAAATACAGGGAAAGTAGGAAAAATGGTAAAAATGGTATATTGGGGGCAGGTGCGGTTCAACATCTTCAGACAATTGCGATGCGTATTGTGTTGAAAGGGCACTCACGTTGCAAAGTAAAAATTCTTCTAATAATTTAATTATTTTTATGTGTTTAATAATCCAAATATTGGCTGACAATTGAAACTGATTTTTCTGTAGCACTTTTTTAAATCCGTGAAACGAAAACTCCACGGATTATTGAAACATATAGTATCATAGCCGACACTGACCAACGCGACATGGAGTATTGGTTTAGGATGCGACTACTATCGGCGAGAAAACTATAGGCATCTGCCTTTGAAGCTTAACAACTCAGTCAAAAAAATGCTAGCACAACAAAAAGACCGTCATTTAAAAGCTGAAAGTATTCTACGTTAACGAGCTTGAAGACGTTTATGTAAAAAAAATTTTGTGCTTAGCAGACTGAAAAATGTAAAAAAAAGTAAGGATTTTTGGGTACATTTAAGAACAGTCAAGTGTAGAGCATTATTTCTTATACAAGGGGCGATGGAAAAAATTTGAAAAAATTCATAAATATGAGGAAAACTGTTGTGAACCAGTTGCAGTTGAGAAATTTAAAAAATAATAAAAAATTGTTGCTCAAAAGTACAAAAATGTGCAACTATATTATCTTCAGTTCTAATACAGATATTAAAGCGATTCAAACTGCAAACTGTAATACATAGGCTCTGTCTTTATTTTTAATCGCCCGTAAGGATGTGTTAGTCTTATTTTTTGTGAAAATCGCGATATTTTTAGACATTTTTTTTTGTTGGAAAACCAGTGACAGAAAGCAGGGGGGGGGGGCGTTTTTTTTAATGCCGACCGCTGGTCCCTTTCTTTAACCCGTGGCCAGGTGCCATCCAAGCATTCAGAACATTTTTTTTTACTGAGTTATTAATCTTCAAAGGCAGATTCCTATAGTTTTCTCGCCGATAGTAGAATAAATGGCCACGAGCTGTATAGTAGCGCAAGTGTTTTGTAACGTCATGCAAGGTAGTGCGAACCTGAAATTCAGAAAAGGTATATTTGTTTATTTTAGGTGACGAAAGCCTTACAGGTTATTTCAGTTTGCCCTCGACTTTTTTTATTCCAGTAGAAAAATGCTTATTTCTTATTTAAGATAAGCTCGTGCTTTATGCAAGATAGTATGCACACTTAAATTCAGGAACTTCCTTAATTTAAGTAAAATCTGAAATTAAGTGGAATATAACTTTAAGTATTTATTTTTACTGTGTAATTCACTGAAAAAATGGTTTGCTGTCACAGCTCAAAATTTAGCTGGATTTCATCTTCTAAGAAAATGTAGCTATATCACATAAATATCTAGGGGTTTCAGCTAAATTTTTCCATCTAGAAATAATCTAGATAAATAAACTAGATAAGTTCTGGATGGAAAATTTAGCTGGAACAGTTAAAAATTTAGGTGACACAGCTATATTTTCTTAGAAGACGAAATCCGAATAAACTTCGAGCTAGAAGAACTAAATCATTTTTGTCAAAGTTTCGGCTTAAATTTAGTTACTCATATAGACGAAGAGTCTGTTATCTGTTAATCTTACAGAATAGTGAAATTATGCGTATTTCTGTAATTTTTTCATAAAATCTCCTATAATTTACCCAAAACTCTTGTAAGATTGACAAAAAACATGAAGTTCTTACTTATATATTTAAGTTCATTAGATACCTAACAATTCTGTAAAGGAACGTTCATTATTTACGAAAGATAATTTTTAAATTTTACACTCCCTCCCCTCCTATTTCAGGGATTCCTAGGATTGTTATGACCACCCCCTCTCTCTTTTCGTATCATTTTATATTTTTTTACTGAATGTATAAAAGGTGTGTCAAATATTCTCATCGTGAAGGATAATGTAAGGGATTTCAAAAGACGTCAAAGATTTCCATTTATTTGAAAGTATTTCAACAGATTTCAAGATATTTTAAGATATTTCAATACACTACAAAGCATTTAAAATAATTATAACATTTTTATGGAATTTACAGAGATTTCCAGAACTTTTTAGAAATTTCATGAGATTTCAACAAGAAATTATAAAAGTTTTAGTGCAGGAATTCGAATGATTTTTCAAGATTAAGAGAATTTAAAGAAATAACCTAGTACAATTAATGAACGCGTGATTATAGGAAGTTCTATAAGCTGTAAATAAAAAATAAACAAGCCTCAATACTTTGATTCAAATCTTCTCTAAACTTATATATTTAACCTTAAATAAGTGTTAATTTTAAGCTATAAAGAACTGACTAAACGAAAGCCTCTTTGATGCGTTAAACGCCTATTTAATACGAAAGGAAAATTAGGCCATTTCCAATTGTTCAATTGTTTCAATCAGATATTTTTCGCGAGTGTATAAAGCTTAATCTTTAATTTGTTAACTTATGAGATAAGCATAAATTTATTCATGTAGAATTTATGCTTTAACTACTAAAAAATCTTGTGCTCTATATCATATTCTCTAACCGATAGACAAGAGTACATTTTCTGGGAGCTTATTTTTTAATTCTTCTTTATCACATCTTAGTATTCTTATCAAGTGTTAATAAGGATTTCAAGCAAAATAAAGTATAGAAATGTGGTACTTCGTTTTTCCCATCATCATGTTTATTTTTCCTTCCCCTTTTCCATAATTCCAACCCATGATGACCGCTTAACGAGGGTACATTGCCACGATCGATTGCGTTTTCCTGCAGTCTATCCGTGATATCATATTATTAGTTACTATCGGGTTATCTGGGTCACTTGTATTACATGCTGTATGTGCGTTCAACGAGTGCAAATCGACCGCGCTGTAAGTTGTGATGCTTAAGGCAAGTGCAAGGTCGTTCTTTATAAGGCTGGATTATTTGCATAAACTCACAGCAAAAACTTGGGGGTATATTTTGTTGCAGGTAAAATTATAACGGCGTTCACTGTATCTTAGTAGGGATTCAGATATCTCTCGAATTCGGGGTATGATATACCGAGTATGTAGGGTATGAAATAGCCACAAGGTGGGATACGAAATGTAAGATGTTACTGTTTTCTAATTTTGGCAGCTGTTGTCAAGCATGCCATGGTCTTAGAAAAGTTGAAAGTATGCGGATTTCACTTTGTGAAACTAGGCTTTGAGGTATGAGCATGATTGAAATTACCAGGGGTGTGATTCCGATGCCCACTAATCTGGTTAATCGAATCTCTCTTTCTAACGCATGAATGTTTAGAACGTTTATTATATTTTTCAAGGCATTATTTATTGCCAAAAAAGGTTAAATGAGCGAGTTATAAATATAAATTTGCGTATTTTTTTGGCGAGAAGTTCAAATCGAGGTTCTGTTACTTTCATGTAAATAATTACGCAACAAACAGTACGAAAATTGAATAAAAATTTAAATATTGACAAAAAATAAATTTTTATTTAAATTGTATAGTTTTATAGCCCTCAAATAATTGTAGATTCAGTTCTCGTATTTTTGATTCTAATTTAAATAAGTATTTTTTTTAATTACTGAAGTTAAACTTATTATTATAAATAATAATAATTTTAAAATGGTATGATAATATTTAACTTTAATAATAAAGTAATGCTTTGATAAATATTTCAAACTTTCCAGATTGATGTCTAGTAATAGAAAATTTGATCAAATAGTCTTTATTTTGATCAAATTGAATTTGTACGTTTTCCTAATGTTTTTTCTAAATTTAGTTAAGTCTGAGGATGCTATTATTACGCGTATAGAAAGACCTTTTTATCTTAAATATCGAAAATCTTCATGCGTGGGGAATTTAGCCTCCATATGCTCTACTTTTCTAGTAATCTTAACATGCCTATACTCCACTATGTATTCTTATTAAGGTACGAATTATTCAAGATGAAAAGTTATATTGTGTGCAAACGCGGATATCTCGAGCATTCGCAGTAGTCATTCTTGTGTATTTTTAAATTAACACATGGCCTTACAAACTTACAAAACGCAAAAATACACAGGAATAACTACTGTGCATGCCAGAGATATCCGCGTTCTGCCACCACTGACTGGGGCTGGGGGATAAGCTATCTCTCTCGCACAGCATCATAATTGGTAATAACTATTTTCCAAGTTATTATAAAAATAAAGTTTAGTCCCATGTATTTGGTACTATTGTTTGTCCCTCAGCGCGCAGACATCTTGGATATCCCCACCTAATCTGAAATACCGAATGGGTCGATTTTACAAAGTGCGAACAACGTACCTGCTAAACTTCAATGACCATGACATACAATTAACAAAGCTGTCAAAATAATAAACAATGCATTTAGACATAACTATTTCAAATCTTGAAAATTATTTATGAAGACACGAACGCGTAGATTATGCGTCGATAATGACGTTTTTCATTTCGTACCCCAAGAAGCGGACACGTCGTACCCAAAGTAGTAGGTACGTCGTACCCCAAGTGATGGACACTTCGTACCCCAAGTGATTGGGAATCTGTACCCTGCATTACGAGGCAGCATTTACAAAACAAGAGTTATTTCTGTTGCAGGCATATGGTACCCTGATTTTAATCAAGCAAACTGATCTCTATGAAAAAATATACGAAGTTCTCCTTATTATCTGCCCTACTCTTGTTATAAACGCAACATTTGAATAAATCAGATGGAATTTTTATTTCAATAGATTGAATCGACGAAGTTCATTCTGTAACTATATGTCATCAACTATGCTCTTTGCAGGAATGACTGGATAAAATCGTAAAACTTGGGCTTGGTTTTATTCCAAAAGGAGCAGAGATAAATTTTTTATATATTCTTTTGAAAGGAGGATTACTTAGCGAGTTTTTTTAGATTCAGATAATTTATATACGTCCACTTCTCTGAATTGATGTCTTATTTTTTTCAATTTAGTTCTGGCTATCTTTGCATTACCACTCTAAAAAATAATATTTTCAATTTCATTTAGTCTTTTCTGTTAAAATGGATAGATTTTTCCTCGACACCTAGATAGAAATGTTTCCGCGGTCCAATCTAAGTTCTCAACTAGCAGCTAATCAGTTTTATTTCTAAAAATGAGAAAATTTTATATTGAAATATACTTTCAAGTGAAAATGTACCATAAAATATTCAGTATTTTCATGAAAAATAAAAAATGTGTTTTTCAAAAAAGCCCTCTTAAAATGTTGGCATATGTTTACAAAAGGAAGCTGCAAATACCCTTGATAGTTCCCGTAAGTTTTTTTACGGGACCGCTAGAGGTTTTAATGAAAATGTGAAGTTTATTTTTCAAATCCACTGTCTGTCCTATGATGATAATAATAAAAATAATCATCATAAACCTTTATTGAGTGTGTGGCAAGAGAAGCTATAGCAGGTAATAAAATTAATTTTCTGAATTAATTATCTTAAGTTTTATCTACTTGAAATATTTCAGTACAAAAAGTTCCAGATATTGAAAATTGAAATTAGTCAACTTTATCTAAATCTAAATCAGCGAGAAGTATCGGTATGCCACTGAATACAATCAGTGTACGTACGCTGCCATTATAAATGCTCATCAGTGAAAATACGCTGATTCAAATTTTCAAAAAACCAAAGACCGAAAGTATGGATTTTTAAAAAAAGTTTTCAACCCTAATACATCTTTGTCAATTTTTTAGATTTGAAGGAAATATTTTCAGAGATACTCTCTTATTATTAAAGGAAAGATCAACAGGAAAATCAACAATAACAGAATAAATAACAACATTAGCAGGGTCCAGGCCAATCAATAGAATCATCCTGTTCTACACAAAAAACTATTTTTTTAGTTTTTTTACTCACACTGGATACATACACAGCATATGTGAAACAACGCGACCACGGACAAGATACCTACTTTTCTAGCTAGTGTTGAAAGTACGTGCAGACGTGAAATTTGCTACTATCACCCTTCTAAACAGACATAGAAAGTCGAATTTTCGATAGGGATGTTATAAAATAAAATAAAAATAATAATTTTTAAACAAGCTACTACTTAGTAGATCGTACGATAAAGAAACTAAATAATAATAATACGTACTTTCCATGTGTCTCGCGCTTCGTGCTTGATAAAAGTATGTCACTTTGAATGTCGATTTTTACGATTAAAACAAAAATGACGTGCCTAATTGAAAAATGGTCCAAAGAAAATTTCTAGATCTATTTCAGGTGAACAATATTGTCAATAGATATTTGATTACATCTTGTATCATTTTACATTAAAATTTAGACTTTTCGAAAAATACAATTGTAGAAAATTGGTAGGCCTTTTTGACGTAAATAATAATTATCATTTAAAAAAAACAATTTTGCTTGAAAAAATTGTATCTTATCTTTCACAGTTTAGCTGAAAAATGAAGTTTGTTATTTTTAATAACATTTTTCTCGATTAAAAAAAGCGCATCCTATCAAAAAACACTTTATGGTAAATATTTTTATCTTTTTGGGAAAAAAATATAGCTGTTTTAAACTTTTTTTGGATCACTTATAGTTTTGTCCCAAAAAAAATCTTTATGTTTTGAATAACAACTTGATGGATAAAGCTAGAACCCTTTGGTCAAAAATTGCTGATTAACAATTTTGTTTTTTCTTCTTAGGCTTTGAAAAAGTGTTCTAATGCGCAATCTATTAACATCATTCTTTCGAAATGGGGTCGCAATTATTAAACATTAAATACTAGCTCCTTATATCCATAGCCCTAATTTTTAAGTCATATTTTTTATTCATTCAATGATTTTCTCAATTGGATCTTCGTTTGGGGATGACCGTTCAAATTATAGTTATAATAATAGTCGTAATTTCTACTGAACTTTCCAAAACCTTTTCATAGATAGGAGCCACACACAGGAGTGTGTGGTGCTCACTCATGCGTGAACAAACAAATGCGTTTTCATCATATGCCGTATCTAACGGGTTTGTTCCTACCCAACGTCAGGCCCAAAATCGGCGGAATGGGAGGGTTTCACTCTATTTAAATTACCCCATAACAACAAAAAACGACGTAGATATGCAGAAATACATGTCAATTAGATATGTAAGAATGTGTAAAATCACAATATAATAATCGAGTAGAGAGGAGTGTCGGGAGGAGAAATGGGGGTCAACTGAAATTTTAACTCTACTCTCAAGAATCTTATCATAAATACTCTACTTTCAAAGGCCTTTTCATAAATAGGGGAAATGTGCCTATGATAAGACGCGCAACCTCCTAAATGCGTCACCTTCAATATTTATGTCGTAAAACATTATAGTCATTACCTGCGCATGTGAATACGTGCTCAGAAAAATTCTAGATATGTTAAAAGTTTTTTTTTGCACTGGAAGTGAATAACCAAAAACAGTAAGGAAAAATTATTTTTATACGTTAGAAAACGAACTTTTACCTGTTTAAGAAATTGTGATTTAATAACTTCTAAAGATTTAAAAGAGTCAGCTATTTTTTTATAGATAAATTTGTAGATGTTGCAATTAGTAGTTACGTTTTATAAATTGTTATGCTGCATAATAAAAGTACAGTTGGACCTCGATTCTATAAAGTTTTCGGGGGGAGTGTTCAGCTTATCGAGTTTGCTCGGAGAAATGAAGTTGTGCAGAAGACATGTGCGCTGCAATAAATAATGGCGGATGTTTTGAATCTCTAAGCATAATCTGCGCAAACGTCAAAAGCAATCAGGGTGACTAGTGGTGGGGAAACTAGATATGGGGAAGTTCACGATATCGGTGGTTGATAGAATCGAGTTTGGACAATATTTAAAAATTTTGATCATTCGTAATTCCTATAAGACGAGCCACGGCTAGGCTATAAAGTTCTGGATAAAACAGAAATCTGCTTTACTTATGAGTTTCCGGTAACAATGAGTTGAGCTTGAATGGTTTTTGAATATTTTTTAAAAAATTGGTTACAGAAAAACAGCGAATATTCATCAAGAAGAGTGTTGGTGACATCAGGTAACAAGTGAAACGATAACAAGTCAAAATTTCCCAAAGTGATATAAAAAATATTTTAATAATATGTTGCTTTTTTATTTATATCAATAAATTATTGATCTAAGGAAAATAATATTTGAAATTTTACAACTTTTCATCAATATTTAGTCCTTGAACTTTGTTTACAAATAGTTTCTGTTGACCTTATTTAACGGTTATTTCACATTTCCTGATTTATTTAGCCTAATTAATATATCATGAATGTAAAGAATATGTTTAAACAGTACGCTACGAACAAAATTTATCAATATCTAGTGTTTTATTGCATAACTTTTTTATTTCAAAAAGGACCCCGTTTTATGATACCGGGTTGCCTAAGACGGGACAAATACAGTTTTTTTCAAAATCGAAGTTAATTCTGTTTTAAACATTTTTTTAATTGAAAGGACAGACTGCATACGGGCGTAAGTGCCAAAACCCGAATTTCACAAGAGAACCAAAAAACTGTCTAACTTTCACGCAAATATTTTTAAACAAAACAATGCAAAAATGTTTCGAGTTACTGTTAGGCTTTATCGAACCATGAAACGAACATCCTGGAAGAAGCATCCTTGTCCGAGAAAACCTTTGTCAAAGGAACAGCGTGTCCCCATAAAATCTGATTTTCATACATCAAAAGTTGTTTGTTTTATTTTTGAATTTAAAAAGCAAACAATAAAGTAATTTTGAGCTATTGGTTAGGTCTATTGAATCGAAAAAGAGCGTTTTAAAAAAGATAAACATGGGCGAGAAAGCCCTGGTCAAATATCGGTGCGCACCAGAAAGCTTCAATTTTAACACATAAAAGGTAACTTTTGCAACCACTATTTCTTTCCAAGAATATCATCATTTCTGACGGACCTTATGAAGCATGGCACTTACGTCAGCAAGCATCGTGACATTTACGCCCGCATGCACTACCTTTTTTTCTTAGACCTACTTTCGGGTCGAATTGGGCCAAAATCTTCTACAGAGACACGAGTTAGGGGGAAACAAGTAATTTAAGCCAATAAACCGATAACAGTATGGACATTTAGAAAGTCAGGTGCACCCTTCCTAAGTCTTGATGAGGTAGGGTTTAGGGGGGGGGGGTATTAGCTCAAAGCTACGTATGCATGCAAATATTCATGAAAATATTATGTGTAAAAATATGTCAAATTACAATATAATAATCTATGATTGGGACGAATAGAGAGGGAACTCCAATTTTAACACTACTCTTCAAGAGCTTTACATAGATACCAATATTTATGAGGGTTTCTACCAATAGGAAAATATTTCGGTGGGTTGGAGTTCCGTGTGCGTGGTGTTGTGCACCTCAAATTTTATAGAATTTTATATTTTCATCATTGGATACGTGGATAAAATGAGATGAAATAGAATCAATATTATTCATAAATCTAAATAGAATAGGAAAGCAGGTAGGATACAATATATACGAATATAATGATAATTAAAAACGTTTAAATAAAGATTTTAAACAATGTTACGGGATAGAAAATAGTAAATTTCTAGCTCTCTATTTTTCTAATATTTTTCCGTTATTTTTTAATCGTACAGAATTATTAACGTTTTCGGAAAGTTTCGAAATGAAATTCATGTTCGTTAAAGATAATGATGACACAATGAAACAAATTCAAATTTATGATTTTGTAAAAATTTATCATTTTATACATTCTTCTACATTATTTTTTACATTTAAGTGAAATGTCAAACTATAAGCGTTATCGAGAATCACGCTCGATCTTCCTCGTACTTAGAGATTCTAGACCAGGTGGTGGTCACTCAATGCTTTAAATGTGTCGCAACAAATTCAACGTTGGAGCCATCTATCGTAAACTCATATCCCTAAGATAATATAAAAGATGACCGTTCAGATAATCGCGATAATACCCAGATACTTTTCAAATAATAGACTTAATAACTAAATAAATCGCAAAAAGCAATATAAAAACAAGTAGAAATACATAAATAATTGTCGGAATAATTATTTATGCATTTTTAGTTCTTTTTTGACTGTTTTCTGTATGAAAATGTGTTTTTATGAAGAAATAAGATTGTGAAATTATTTGTGAAGTATGTTGCCGGAGAAAACAACAACAACCAACAGTTACCGTGGTTACTGTTGACTATTTTGAAAATTTTGAACTTAGACTAGCGGAGTGAGGTGCGGGGAGCGCAATTGCTGCGCCATCTGGCGTGTACTCCTAACGGGATCAAAGTATGTTCAGACACTCTCGCCATTATGAGTGACAACCGCCTGTTCTCGATTAACCAGACCGGGCCAGACGTGCTTTTTTTCGATTCATGTTTTCTGTAACGAATTTCACGCTGTCCCGAAATTCAGGATAAATAGTCTAATATTTTTCATAATGCATTGCTAGTTGTCCCAAATTTTCGGGAAGACTGCTTTATCCCCTTTTCCAACTCCCCCAATTTTTCGTGAAAACTTGACACGATCTTTTTGTAATAAAAGGTTATTACTACGAGACACGTTTGCCAAAGTGGTAAGATACGTTTTTAGCCATTTCGAGAAATTTGGCTTTGAAATGATAAACAATTCATATGGATGGTAAGAAAAAGTCTTTTAACAGTCCTTGTATAACACTCGTAATCCACCAGTAACGTTCTTGAGTCAAGAACGGTATCAATGGGCTACGGGTAATATTTAATGATTTTCATTACATTGCCGTATAAAATAAAAACATACAAAGTCTAATCTCACTCGAACTGAGAAAATCGAGCATAACTGTATGCTCTAGGACACACTGAGAAAAATGTTTGGTTATCTGAACACAAGTTTGGTTGCCCTAACAAAATTTTTTGGTTGCCATAGAAGCAAAAAACCTGTTTTGTTGAGCCAACCAAATTTTTTTGTTGATCCGTTTTGTTGATTCAGCCAACAAATTTGGTAGGCATAATAAAACGTTTTGTAGGTTGAAAAAGTTGATTTGGTTAAACAAATCAAATAATTGTAAACTCAATAAAATTATTTCTTAGGCTCAACTAAAATTTTGTAGACTTGACAAAATAGTTATGTTGAACGAACCAAATATTTGTAGGCTCAACAAAATTTGTTTTTGTAGAACAAACCAAACTTAAGCAGACTCAACAAAATAATTTTGTTAAAGCAATACAATTATTTTGTTAAGAGAAGAAAGTTTTTTTGTAAATAAAATAAAATAAATATTTTCTGTGTGTGAAACAAAAGCTAAAAGAACAAAAATGTATTTTTTTCTTTTAGCTCTTTTCCCACATCGAAAATATTTTATTTTATTTACAAATAAAAATAAAGAAGTTAACGCCTTAAATTAGGAAATTAAAATTATTAATAATAAGAACATAGATACGATAAACACAAATATTTATTTGAATGTTTAAAAACAGATTTTATAAGGCACACTTATTAATACCAAGTTACAAATATATCTCCATTTACATCACCAAGAATGCATGAAGCTTTAATGCAACGCAAACTTTCGTAGGACAAACAACGATATTCGCGAATAACTTTTATTTTATAAGCATTTACGTGTGAAGAAAACTCTTCTATATCTAAAGATTTTGACTATTAAAAAGGTTTAATTTTGATCGGATATGAAAACTAATTCTATTTTACATAAAATAGGCGCAGTAGCTTCTGGACCAGAAGAATCTTGAAATAACCTGCAAGTAAAGAACGGTTTATAGGATAAGCAGAAAAAAAGAACCAAATTAGTTTCAATGCATCTTGGAAGAGGCAGCAATAGATTTCTTAGAAAAAATTAGTTTTAGTCGATATTTTTTGACTAATAGTAGTTATTTGAATCTAACCTACCACAATGAAAGGATTTTTCTCGCTGACCAACTTGAATTTTATTTTAAATATAACAATAAAATACTTTATATGTTTATCTATTACAATATTTCTAGCTTTCAATGCCTAATACCCTAATAAAACCTACAAAAGACAGGATTTGATCACTTACCTCGGAACGTGTCTACTAGGGATTCTAGTCCCCATTCCTCCAAGATCCGTTGCTCCTTCAAATCGGCCATTCTGGCTCTTTGATACAATCAGACCCGATTAAATGCCTTCCTGGCCCTATTTCGTTGCACGGTTAAATCAAAACTGAAGTTCGAATTTCAGAGACGCATTTTTCGCCTAGCACGACGCCATTTTAAACATGTGGTCATGGAGGTGGAGTTGTGGCAGCGCTGTTCCTCATGATTCGAAAGAGGGCGCATGTGCGGCCGCGCGTTTGGTTAGCTCAAATAAATTCCTTGGTAGAGTTAACAAACAGGGTTAACTAAATTTTTTGTTTGAGCCAAATAAATTCTTTGGTTAGAACAACTTCTTTTTTGGCAATGGCAACCAAATTTTTGTAAATCGAACAAAAACTTCTCAACCAAATTATTTTGTTGACGTCACATTATTTTTTATTCCGGGTGCACACTGCATGCTTATAAGCGCAGTAATATAAATAAGCAAGGGACAAAGCACATGGTACTGTGTCATTGGAAAGTTTGAGACAACTAATAACAATCCTACCAACTCAAGATTAATTGCTACCCAGCCAATTAAGAACTGCGTTTCAAATGTTCGTGCATAATGCTTAGATGTGTATACATACAGCCATCAGACAAAGCACAAATGTGGGGTATATATGTATAGAATCAAAAGTTTCAGAGTGTATGGTATTGAACCTGTCATGTGTAAATTATGATTTCATATGACCTACGTGTCAAGATGAATTAACTTTTTTAATTTGCAACTAATTTTAGTTACTTCTGATATCATAATAAAGTGAATTATTAATCAAAATTAAATAATAACATCTGCTAGCAAAGCTCTTTATTTGCATAACAAATGAATCATCAAATTCATGTAAGAAGTGTACAGATAATCTTATATAATAATAATTTTAAAATTAAAACCTTTATAATTGAACAATTTTGATATTGAGAGCATGTTAATTTATAAATTTTAGCAATTAAAACATAAATTTTCTACCTTATACAATTCTAAATGAAACATTTTTTCGTGCAGTTTGAACTTGGATTTATTCAAACTGATAACACGGTTTTTACATTTTCATGATCATGAGAAGGTATGAGTTTTATGTAAATAATAATTATCGCGAATTTCTTTAAATCTCCACGCTTCGAGATCCCTCATATCCGAAAAAACCCGGTTTTACGCAGATGTATGTCTGTCGTCGTTGTCGTTGTCATTGTGTTGTTGTCGTTTGTATACCGGATAAATTTCGAAAGACTAATCGGATTGGATTATGATTTGGTATTCGCTTTTAGAGGTGAAAATGTAAGATCGACTTCGTTAACCAGCTATTTTGGACAAAAATGTAGAGAATTTTCCAAAGTTTTGAGACCACTTTTTCAGATTATCAAGTTCCATGTACGGCTGCTTGTAGTACACGCGAATATGAACAATTTATCCCGCACGATATTAAAAAAAGTCAAAAAAAGAAAAACATTACTTTTTGAAGGCTCTATAATATTATTATAACAACTTTTTGAATTTTTTTGAAGAATCAAAGACGCAAACTTTCATCGGACAAAAAAATAATGTTCCATTAAAAGAAGGTCTACAAATTTTGTTTTTAATTGTTTTTAATAAGATGCGAGGTTTTTGTTTAATTCTTAAAAACAAAAATTAAAAAAATTAATTTTTGGACAAACGACACAAACTATGAAAAAAGATACAATGCCAAACGTTGTTCATCCAAAAACCTAAAAATTTGCCATGAATGATTCTTTGATAGGACACTTAGTTTTCCTTATAGTTGTAAAAAATAACATGAAAAATTAAAAAATTAAATTTTTGTATAATTTTGATATAGAACGACTAGATTTTCTTTTAACCGTAAAAAACGAGATTAGAAATAAATAAAAAATAATAAAAACAAGGCGAACAATAAAATGTAAGCCAAAAGAAGAAACAAATATTGAAGTAATCAAGATAAATACAATTTGTACTTTACTTTGCAATATCTCAATAAGCAATTCCAGGCCGAGGTACATAAATAAATGCAACATACATTTGATACAGTCTGTCAAGTTAAAGCGTGGGTGGCTTTACTCGCAGTCGGTAAGGTGTATCGACATGATTTTGGTGTCAAAATATTAAGAAGAGCTCCC
>NC_046659.1:55163595-55174730 GCF_010883055.1 Belonocnema kinseyi
AAAGAGGGAGCTCTTCTTAATATTTTGACACCAAAATCATGTCGATACACCTTACCGATTGCGAGTAAAGCCACCCACGCTTTAACTTGACAGACTGTATAGAAGTGTTGAACATAATGTAGAAATGTGAACATTTTTGAGATAATCGAGTGCGAAACACGAGATAAGTGATGAGAATGTGTTCCCTAGGGCCGAAAGAGCTTAAACAAAACAGATTTCAAAATCATTAAATTACAGTTGTCTATGCTCTGACCTTTA
Organism: Belonocnema kinseyi; assembly: GCF_010883055.1. NCBI lineage: Eukaryota > Metazoa > Arthropoda > Insecta > Hymenoptera > Cynipidae > Belonocnema > Belonocnema kinseyi. The sequence continues at coordinate 55,163,854 of NC_046659.1, forward strand.
CTTTTAAAAGGTATGTGTAAAAATAAGGGAAAATACGAAAATCGATTGTGCAGCGGAAAGTAAATAAATTATCGAGCGCGAAGCGCGACATAAAAATATCATCAAGCGCAAAGCGTGAGAATCAACATTAGTGCACCCCAAGCGCGCTTAAACTTGCGTGCGAAGCTCTTTTAACAAAATAAAATTCACACTCACCAAATTACCATGGTCGATGCTATGACCTTTTATCGTAAAAGTTTTCTGCACAAATGTGGGAAAAATACAAAGGCCGAGCGTGAACCGCGAGATAAATACATAATCGAGCGCGAAACACGAGAACCAACAGTTGAGCGCCCCAGGCACGCTCAAACTTTGGAGCGAAGCGAGCCGCGTGCACGGTGCGCGATGAGAATGTGCCCGCGCAGCAAACAGATTTTTTTTTGTTTCTGTGTTGAAATTTTTCGCTGCTCCAATGAAAAATAAATTATTTCAACAAAATGAAATAAAAATTTGAAAACGAAACTGAGCTCGATCTGGGTTTTTTTATTGATTCTCGATAAAAAAATTTTTCTTTTGAAACAAAACAAACCAACCTTATTGCGATTTTCATCACGAACTGAAGAATGGTATTTCAACTGTAAATGATACTTAATAAAGTGTGGTTTAATGTTTAGAACAAAACAATAAGATTTTAATAATACAATGAGATTTAAAAATAATCAAAAAATGCTTCTTTCCAGAATATGAAACATCCCGTGCAGAAATTGCCCAACGAGTTATTTCCGAGTTCCGATCTGGGCCCGATCGGATTTTCCACATGTGGCCCCAAGGGGGCAGATGATGTGGCTCGCATCTAGGCCACGTCAGATCGTGTTAGGTTAGACAAGATTATGTAAAGTTTTCATTATTGTCGTAATATTGTTTTTCTTTCATAGAACTTAAAATGCCAAAAGACAAAAGGAATAAATTAATTGTTAGTGAGATTTCTTATATCCGCAATAAGACAAAGGTAAGCTTTAATTCGCTATAATCAACATCGCAATTCATTTTTATCTTCTGAAGATTTCCAGCAATGTATTCGAGAAAGCGTCGTCATTTTTAACGCATTTACTATTTATGTGAATAAAAAAATGTTTTCCAGCTTTTTAGAATTTTATATTTTGTTGCTGATATTATGAAAATAGAGATTACCTTATACCAAATGTATTAATTTTCAGATTAGTAACATTATAGATTAAATGCTTTTTATATTTTCTCGAACATAACCTCACTTTCTAAATCTAACTCCACGTGCCCCATGTGCATGAGTCAAACAAAAATTATTGTTATTTTACTAATTTTAGAAATAAAATATTATAGGGGCCATATCTGGGCCAAATCGGGTCTCCATTTTGGATGCCCAAATCTGGGCCCAGTCGGGTAGGACGTTTCATTTATGGTCTGGCGCTAGACCGATTACCCTATCGGGTCCACATTTTTCCTAATCAGCGCCACACTAAAATTACTGCACGGGATCTTCTTCATACATGAAAAAGTGCAAAAATCCATTTTGTCCATCCTAAAAACAAAAATTTAATTTATAAAACAGATAAAGTGAGTTAAAAAATGTGAGTGCCATTTCAATGAAACACTACACAAAACTGTTTGAAGTTGGGATAAAAAAAATCGAGGTTTCTGAGCAAGTGTATAAAATTAACATTTTTACTCTGTAATTCCTTCCCGTTGGAAATTGTAGCATGGGAAAGAACTATTACAAGGAGTAAATTTAAGATAAAGTGTATGCGAGTTGTGAATATTTCATGTAGAAAAACAGAAGAGTCCCCATTCTGTAAATGTACATAGAACTCAGTTATAAAAATATGATAACTATGATTACTCCGGCACACAAAAAAAATTAGTCTGTCCGACAGACTACACTAGCATATCTATATGTTTTTGGGGTCGCTGAATTGGAATCCGGAGTCCAAATAACCAAGTTGGCTCGTATTTTTCTGAAAAACGAAAAAAAAGACGTAACATCGACAAAAACAGCGATTTTTCAGGTATATTTTTGCAAAAAAAAATATATATTTTCTCGCCTGGTGGACTTAACCAACATATTTATATGTCTTTCAGGTCGCTGAATTCGAATGTAAGGCCCAAATAACCAATTTGGCTCATAATTTTTCGAAAATCGCAAAAATAGACGTAAAATCGGCGATTACAGCGATTTTTCTTGTACACTTTTTAAACAAAAAAATTTTTCATGTTCGGTGGTCTAAATCAGCATATCCTTATATTTTTGGGGTCGCTGGATCCGAATCCGGGGTCAAAATAATCTAGTTGGCTTATATTTTATCAAAAATGCAAAAATAGAGGTAAAATCGACGAAAACAGCGGATCCTTATGTTTACTGGGTCACTGATTCTGAATCCGTAATTCAAATGACCCAGTTGGCTCATATTTTATCGAAAACCCCAAAATTAGACATAAGATCGACGAAAACCTTTAAACCTTTACCTTCCTTGACTGGGATTGTGGTTCACTGTAGATTCCCTTTGCGTCTCAAGTTTCGGGTTTTTTAATTTGCGTTAGTCTCCTTGCATGGCAATAGCAGGATTTTTTGTAATGAAATTTTATTTACTTTTAGCGTTACACAGGAACAAGGAAGTGGACGTAGTAAATTCTGTTCCCTGGGGGGTGCTTTATTACCGGGTTGTCCCCTTGCCTCTCCCGCTTATAGGGTTCTTTTATTTTTTATTTTTCTTTATATCGCTTGTATCGAACTATTTTGTCCTCAAAAGACCTAAGTAGTCGGTTTCGCTTTCGTTTGGTACCTTGATTGACTTGATCTCGTATTCAACTCCAACAGTATCAGCCATCATGTTGATATCCTAACATCCCTGATATCGTCTCTTCATCAATTTTATATCCTGATGGAAACGTTCGCCTTACACTTCACTAAAGTCTCCCAGGTTGCCTGGAAACTTATTTATATGCGAATGAAGAAAATATTAGCCAACCGGGTTATTTGATCCCCGGATTCAGGATCAGTAACCCAAAAAACATAAGGATATGCTGGATAAGTCCACCGGGGATGAAGATATATTTTTTTTTGCAAAAATATGCACGAAAACCCGCTGTTTTCAATTTTACCACTATTTTGCATTTTTCGATCAAATATGAGCCAACTGGGTTATTTTTACACCGGATTCGGATTCAGCGACCCACAAAACGTAAATATATGCTGATTTAGACCACCGGGCATTAAAAATTTTTATGTCGCAAAAGTATACAAGAAAAATCGCTGCATCTGCCGATTTTACGTCTATTTTTGCGAATTTCGAAAAAGTATGAGGCGAGAAAATATATTTTTTTTGTGCAAAAATATACCTTAAAAATCGCTGTTTTTGTCGATTTTACGTCTATTTTTTCGTTTTTCAGAAAAATACGAGCCAACTTGGTTATTTGGACACCGGATTCGAATTCAGCGACCCCAAAAACATATTGACATGCTAGTGTAGTCTGTCGGACAGACCACTTTTTTGTGTGCCGGTGTTATTAACACAACGAATCCCGCACATAAAAATTGCATTCAAATCTCGTGGGTAAAGAACCGCTATCATAAATCCAAGTAAATTGTTTTCGTACTCTCCTACAAAAATAATGAAAGTAAAACAGAATTTTCTATCCAATTCTCTACCAGGGCTGCAATTTCTTTTATAAATGTCGGTCGATCAAATTTAAAAGTTAATCAAACTAATTATGAAACAAAATGTAATCTACAGTGTTAGACATTTCTGTAGGAATTTTTTGAAACACGTGACTAAAGCTTGGTACAGTAATCATTTAAATATAACTAAATAGAAACGGAGATTTCAGAAGCGACAACTGCATAAAACTTTAAGTTACGTATGTTTCAGAAAATTCTATTAAAATTTAGAGAATTTGTTATTGGTACAGGAAATTAAAATTTCAAGAAATTAAAAAAATGTTTCGGTTCAGTAATGCAAAAATAAAGTACATATGTAGTCAATAGTTATCTAGATAATATAGATTATAGTGAAACAATATGAATAAAGTCAATATAGACGAATTAGTATGTATCCATACAAATTATCCAAACAAATCTCTATGACAAATTCCACCTGCTATAGTTTTCGCAGTTGGACAGCAGCATTGTATCGAATGTTTGAACAAAAGCCATGCTTTAGGATAATAATTTTTTTTGCACATTCAGTACACAGGTGTATATGATATAACCTAGATACATACATAGTTGATTGCATAAACTTGGTTTACTTTGTCTTGCTATATTTATATTGCCTTCACAAGAAGACGCATCTTTAAAGGTTGGACTCGTTGGTCAAAAACGACGTCACCGCACAAAGGACAAACCACGCCGAGCAGACAGGTAGTGCGCAAAGTAGCTGCTGCGCGCACTTTTTTCTGTTACCATTCGAGATTTTAGAAAACTATTTGTAATTTTCAGACTGAGTTTCGTTTCCAGCAACCTACTTTCGTAGATTTCAGTAATCATAGTAACCTAAATATGACGGAATTTCCCAAACATTTCTAATAGCATAGGAATTTCAATAATAAAATAAAATTGTGGACGATAAAAATGGTCGTCATACAGCTACATAATAATATAAATCCTAACGAGCAACAATTAATTAATTAGAGAAAATTTTATATACAAACACTGCGTTGCGTGCCCACAATACATACCATGATATACGTCCCTTCCATGTCTTCAAAAAAGTTCATTTTGAACCATGAAATTGAAATTAATTTCTCCATAGTCGTTATTCATAAAAATCAGGATTTTTCGAATTAAATTTAGATTCCAATAACTACATTAATGACAATTATGAGTTTTAAAAAATTGATAAAATATGCATCATGCATTTATCTAGTAATGGGGGTAAGCTGATCATGAATTGTTTGGATCGCCAATTTTGATGCTTACGATATTTTCATTATCTTGAAGTTCATTAGACTGATTATAATAGAAGTTGATTGTTTATAAATAATAGGCAAATAATATGATGTTAATGCAAAGAGTCCGAGAATATTTCACGACTCTTGAACTATCTTTTCACTATAACGAAGGTTGTACAAAATTTTCAGAAATGTGTGGAATATCCTAAAGTCTTTGAAGGTAAAGTAAAATTTCGAATACTATACAACTGCATATCAAATTCGTGGGAACCTATTACAATAATTAAACGAGTTGACGTTTCAATTACAACAAAATTTCAGATAAATAAATGAATAGTCCATGAATTATTTTGTTTCATTAGAGAAGTTCATAATAAGGCAGAAAGTAATTTTCAGAGTGTATATTGAATTTCTTGCTGACTGATTGACAAGAGTGAAAGACAGATGAACTGAAGAGAGGAATTCCCGAAAGAGTACCTTATGCATCTCTTTCATAACAACGAGCATTGGGAAGATGCCCATAACTTAGCACCCTGTATGGATAATGGAATGAGAGGACATCTTTTCTGTTCTTTTTAGCGTTTTAGTACAAGTTTCGCTGAAATCACTCACCAGGGCGGTCTTATATTGAAGTCGTCTTCCGCATTTCTCCTTTACCGCTAGCAAGCACCCCTTGTCTAAGATTCTTAAGACAGGATGTATGTATGTATGTACGTAGCGCATACTCATACACTTTAACATAATCAAAGCAAGGTCTGGTCTTCACTTTTATTGTTTTCCCTCCATTTACTTTTCCAGTTACGCGATGCTAATCTCAATTACTTCGTTACACGATGGTGACATTATACTGGAATACATCGCCTTCTTGTGTAACTCAATCTGCGCATTTTCCTCTGAGATGAATATTATATGCATTTTATTCGGAATCATAAATACCACTCCATCTCCTAGCTCTTTCTTGCCCAATCCACCTCTCTCACAATGGCTATTTATTCCTATCCCTAAGGCCTTCATAATTCGCTTAAAAATCCATTCTCTCCTATCTTTCCTCATTCCAAAACTCGCGCCTGATCTCACAATCAAATCAGAGGAAAGCCGTCTGAACCGCGCCAGATCAGAGTTCAGACGGCCTAGTACGGATGACCCTTTCATTATGATGAGATAAAAACAAATTAAAAAGAATAAAATTAGTTAATTTATCAGTAATAAATCAAATATTTAGATGTGTACAAGAGTACAATAACTCTCAATTGAAATGAAAGACATTAACCGTTTAACATAACGAAGCTAATGCAGCATATTGAAACTCGAATTATTAATATATGGGCAAATGTTTATTTTTTTAGCTGGCCCTAATCCTCTAAGAACGGAAAGGCAGCGCGAAGCGACAGGTTTAATGTATTTTGAGAAAATGTTAGGTATAACTACAATTTTTAGCTGAAAGGTTCGCCTTACGATGACGAGTGTGCAAAAGCACTTGCACGTTGCCAGACGATTATCTTAAGCATAAAGTGATAGCTAAGCGAATGAAAATAGGGAATAATTTGAGAAAAGTATTGTTATAAGTATATAGCCTTGAACCCAATTTTTATGCATTGTTTGTGCATCATATAATCACATGCAAAAAGCCAGACGAAAAAGTGGCACATAAAACCCTGCCAGAGTCAAATGAAGTACGCGCGTCGCCTAATAAGATAAGGTATAGTCTTGAAATAAGAAAAATATTGATTTCACAGTAAAAAGTTCTAAACAAGGTTGGACCACTCCAAAAGGTGCAAAATTACGTATGCATTAAATTTGTTGAGAAAGTTGATAGATTTCGAGAAAATATCGATTATTCGTAAAGAAAATTTTATTTGACTGTTTATATTTACCAACTTATTTACATTTTTTAATTCACATACTTTGACGCTTGGTTGAGTTCACGCGACCCGTGTAGCACTCTGGGCCGGAGCTATCCGACTTTAAAGACTCCTAGAGGATTTTTTTTCTAATTTATGGCACGGTACTATAATACGTACGTATTAGCTTCTGCGTACCTAGGATGGAACGAGTCTTTTATTTTTGCGTGTTTTCATTATAAATAAAAATAAGTAAAAGATAAATAACCAAAAACAAATAATTTAGTAGATTCATAAAAAATATTTAGCTAAATCGGCTATTTTTGATTCGGATAAACGGAAAAAGTATACCATAGATTAAATAAAATATTGGTGCAAATACAGAAAATGCAATAATTAATTTAATCAAGATATTTTTTGTCTCTACAAAATACGCATGATTAAAGAAAATCAAGTTTCTTTATTCATTCAGGCGTGACAAAATAAAAGCGGAACGAGTTATCATGAGTTAGTTCCCACCCACTGCCAGCCCCAAAATCGGCGCTATAGAAGAGTTTCACTATCTTCTGCTATCTCGAATACTGGGTGTAAAAAATGCATTACTGTCTTCATGAAAATCATTATAATGCAATTTTAAAATAAAATATGATAAATTGTCGGTTTTTAGAATAGAGGTTACGTATGTAACTTAAAAAAGTGAAGAAATATAAATAAATGCGCCAAAAAAGGTAAGTCTAATTCTGTTTTTAAATCTTTCATTATAACAAATTAAGTGCACATATCAACGCAATCGAACCCAAGTTTATTTTAATTTAATTTTCAAATTTAAAACCAGTATTCATGTTGTTCTAATGATAATATTAATAGTCACAGCTGTAGTGATTTTTAGACGCAGGTTTTTTCTGTAGCTACAATGGATTTAAATTGGGTTTTAACCTAAAGTGAAACCAGTTTCTTTCAGTATTAAAATTGTCTACCATAATAGGGGTTTAAGGCTTACGTCACAAACAAATTTCATAATAGTAGTCATTGTAAAAAAAATTTTAATATAAATAATTAAAATTCGGGAAGAACACTTTTATTAAATGAATGCCCTCAAAACATTCAAAGTAAAAAACAGATTAAATTTGTGAGAGATAAAAAAAATCGAAATAATTGATGCCATCATATTCTTGTATTCCTTACAAAAAACAGTTCGAATTAAAATTTATAACTAGTAGTAAAAGAACATTAAATCTACTACTTATAATTATTTTAGATTTTAATACTGGTAAAATTGCTCACTGGGCCTCGCTTTTCCTATAAGGTTGTTATAGAACAGTGGTTTCTCTCTATACATGACTCTGCTCCCTAACTAGCTGAAATCTATTTATAACTTAAATGAATACTCATGATAATATCATTAGATATGTTTATCAACAACATGCATAAGTCGCCAAAACCATATTTTCGGAGAATTTTCATGTTAATTAATCTATAGGTACATGCCGCAGAGGGTTGTTATTCAAACCACATCCTTCACATCAATGCACATGAGTTTAAGGACCAAACCGCATCAGGTGGTAACTAACGATTTTCCCTAATAATTGTCATAATATTAAAGCAATTCCATATTAGTCATGAGAAAGTAATACTAATGTCAAATGTTTCAGTACTGCGTAGGTGATGTAATGAATTTCTGTAAAATAATGATTACAATTTATCTACTTAGTCTATATTATCTGTGCAGTATAATTTATTATGTATATCCAGAAACAAAAACATATAAATTCTTTTTATACTTTACTCATCCAATTTTAATTATTTGATCTACTTAATTACAATATAACAAACAGAAATATATTAGATAACTGAGATGAATTTTCTCTAACAAAGGAAAATCCATTTTATTGTCAAATCAGGAAATTAATATCTTTTATTACTATATCTTTATCATTATTATATTTTCCAATATAAAGAGGTTCGCTTTTCCATTTGTTGTCGTCCAAACGAAATTGAAAATTGTCGATTCATCATAATCTGAAGAATTAAAAATTTCACGACTTTAAATTTAAAAAGTTGGAGATTTCAACTGAATCGTTTTGAAAAATTTGATTCCTTATAGAGTTTGATAGTAAATATTTAAAGCTATCCATTGATTATATATTAATTTGAAAGCATATCCAATTTTTAAAAATTAAAATGCTTTGTTTAGCTCCTCAAAAGTGTTTAAATTTTGAGTAATTTTTCAATCGGAAGTTAAATGTCTCTCAATTTATTTAGATGCTTCAAATTAAATAGTTGGAAATACTCTTGGAATTTGAACAGTTTTTAGATTAGGATATCTTACCGAACACCATGATCCAATTCTTTCTAATTTGTAATATTATCATAAATAAAAAATATATTTTCAAATTTTACATCAATTTTGATACTTTTAATTTTTAAAAGCCTCTCAAATTGGACAACTTTAAAATCTATGATTAGTAAGCTTATGATTGTTGTGATTATTTTAATTGTGAATCCTTTATTAAAAATATGCATTTAACTTATTTAAGGTGTTTAATTTGAAAAAGCTCATTTAACTTTCGATGGCAATACTTATAAATTTTTACTTACAATTAGAATAAAATGCAAAGTTGTCTCTGGGTCATTATTATAACTAGAACTTTATTATACATTCGATTTCAATTAAAATGCAAGTAGTGCTTAAACTTCCAGAAGCAATCCGATTGGCTGATTGCGGCTTCAATTTCCCTGAAACTGTTATTCGAGATGGGCCTCTACTATAAAAGTCAACCTACATAGTAAGGTTATATTATCGTATCGTAGGAATGAGAAAATAAGTAGATCGCGCATAAAAAAGAAACTTAATTTAAACCGATTTCAGGCTAAAATTAAGTCTTGAAAATGTTTAGTTTTTCTGCTTCCCGTTTAAAAACGATAAATAATACTGACAACGCCACACGAAGATGTAAAATGAGGACCAATAAAAAGTGATATTTTTTTAATTAGAAATCTTAAAAAATGATAAAAAAATCACTAGGATGTACACTCAAACTAGAATTTGTACAAGGACTTTTTTCCAATGTCAATTTCCCCAATTTATATTTTTAGAGGAAACTTAAAAATAATTTAGAGCTTACTTGAAATGTTGTTCAGCAACCCGGGTCGGAGCAGTGTTCCGGAATAACCTTGTTATTGAAATAAGTAACACGGGAATTTCGGATCAACCTAAAAATTATATATATGTATATAAATAATTAAAAATTTGTCATAAGGACAACCGCAGGATTTCGCCGGGAGAGGGTGCTAATCTGAAAAATTGCACCCGCTTCCAGCGAAATCGCGGTAAAATTTCAGCCACAACCACGTCTCACAACTGTGAGATAGGTGGTTACAGTCTGTAAAGGAATCAATACGACGATCCAGCACAAGCCTCGTGCACCCTAAGAACACGGAGCGACCCAAGGACAACCGCCTTCTGCTTTTTTCCCGCAAGTCTTCTAGCATATTGTTGACACGCAGGGATGCTTTTTAGGCCATTAGCAAGTGAAAGCTTGGCACCTCCAAGAGCACCGATGATAAGGACGATCAGTTTAAAAGAATATTCCGGGTACAATCGTTGCAACTCCCTGATAAGGTCTCGATACCTCTCTTTCTTTTCATTATCCTAAGCTATGATGTTTTTGTCAGCTGCTGCCGAAAATTCGATAACGAACATGGTTCGCTTCTCGAAGTCAAGAAGAACCATGTCAGATCTCGAGTGAGCAACAGAAACAATTATCGAGAATATAAAGTTCCAGTGTATGCAGCACTTCCCATTCTCGACAATTGACTCAATTTCCCTAGGAGCATTTAGAGGAGGGATACTAAGGTGAATGCCGTAGGAGTGACAGAGATGGTAATAAAGCACTCTTAGTGCCGCATTGTGCCTTTGAATGTAGGTCCTTCCCGCGTGAGTTGGACAACTAGATAGTATATGAGCTAAATCCTCGGGGTGTGCATGGCACGCCCTGCAGTTATCATCGGGAATGTCTTGACTTAAAATGCGGCGACGGTATGTTAAGGTGAAAATGACACCGTCTTGGCATGCAAAAATGAAACCCTCTGTACCAGACTTCAATCCGGGCGATTTAAGGAAAGCAAACGTTA
>NC_046659.1:55174830-55190770 GCF_010883055.1 Belonocnema kinseyi
GGTAGCAATGCTACTGACAGCGTTTCCTATACCAGACAGGTAGATAAAGAAGAGGAGAGGGACTACGAAGAACACCAAATCCCATAAATAATAATGGGGAGTATTTTAAAGATTTTGAAACGCTTGTCGCTTCCCGAGTATCGTCGGGCGTCCTTGAGGCCGCCGTTGGTTGCCTCAGTACGCGGGACGGCTGGTGATGGTGAGCTGCGAGAATATAAGGCAGATCTCATATCAAACAGCTGCCCAGCAAAAACATCTGTCATAACCGGTAAGCAGTGGAACATCAACTGTGCCTGCTGAGGATGCTTTGGCTCTATTACGAAAGTATAAAGCTTGAAAAGAAAATGGAAAAATGATACAATTTAAGGACGAAGTTTGCTGCAAACTATCCTTATATAAAAAAGTCGCACTAAGAGATTTTATCGCTGAGGTAAAGGACATCAGGAATAATCTACACATCTCAGAAGATCATGCAATGGAGATTAAATGACAAGTTGATTTGGAGTGAAAAAACGACGGCAATTAACATCAGTTAGAAGAAGCCGTGTCAAACAATCAAGAAGGCACAATTGATGTTCAGCAACAACAAAGGCGATTAAAATGCACATATCATATAAATAGAGATGTTCTGTACCTTCATTTTTTGGCAAAGAACAGTGGATAAAGTGTGTGGAGAGAACATCATAGACTCTTCTTACTTGGGAGGGGGGGCGCTAATTCGTGCAAAAAGGTACAATTTTGTGAATTTTTTTACGACACAGTTAATATATATTTATTAAAACCAATGGTACATTAAAGTATAGCATTCGAAGAGTATTTTGTGAAATTTTCATGTAAAAATATTTTAAAATACGGCAATGGCAGCAATTATTCGGAAGCGTAGCGGAAAAAAGTAGAATTTTGGGGCCCCTAATGACTCGGTGTTGCATCATCTTAATTAAAAAAATCAAATTTATTTCGTTAGATAATTGATTTCCTCAGGTGACGCTGGGAGGGTTTTTCAAAATTTCAATTTTTCACTTTTTGGGAACACTTTGAAGTGAAAAATTCGTTTCTTGCGAAAAAAATCGGGTAATTTTTGAAACGTGAGTTGTGGTTAAAACACTACTAAGCAATTTGGAATAAAACGTTCATACTTCATAAGGGAGTTTTATCGGCTTTCCTCAAACTGAATCATCGATGCCAGGTCGACAAAGAATGAAGCTATCATCCATTATGTCTAAACATCTTTTTACTCCTTTCAACGACGAATCCTGCCTTCTTTTGTCGGTTTTTCAGCTCTGAATCGTGTTTTCCTGCGTTGAGTCGTGTATGAGGCGCGGTTTCTAAAACCGCTGTATCCTGGTTAGTTTTACTCCTATTCATCTCAAATTTTCACACAATATTCTTGAAAGGTTCTCCATTCAGAAAATCAAATAAAAAAAATGCAAAAAAAAATAATTTAAAAACTTTAACCCCCCCCCCCCCAAGTAATCAGAGCTTGCCTCAAGAATAAATTAGCAAAATCTAGCAGTAAAAAAAGGCGGTTGACTTTCAGATATAACCAAAAGGATCATCCGCCAGTTAAAAGTCAACTGATGATGATAACATGACTTTAAGTAGCGTGCTTGGTTGAAAGTCAACTACTTTATGTACGTAAAATGTACTTTGTAGGTTAATTTAAGGCAGAAAGATTGTTGACTTTCTGTCAACGCGTGGTGTGAAATGAAACTTATAGGTTAATTTAAGTCATCTGATTGTTGAAATTCATAAAATTTATGCGCTATCGTTCAGTTATTAGGAACATGAAATTAATATAAAATTAAAAATTGAATAATTTTATGCAACAATTTTTTTTAATGGGAGCATTGAATAAATTCTTCATTTATGTCTAATAAATCCAGTTGTTTTATCCTCCAAGTCGATGAGATTAGTAGAAAGAAAAAAGAACTTAATGACACTAAACAAGGCACTTCTATTCATTTCAAGCTACCAGGTACAGATCGTGAATCTTCAATCCTTTTTATATGTCTTTGTATCATAGATGTACGATTATTCTATTTATAATCAAAATCCGTTCTAGATCTTAGTGCATATATCAAAATAGGAAACGGTGATAAAACGACAACTATGAGCTCAGTGTTGATCGATACTATCCAGCACTATCGATGTCATATTGGCTACTCCCAGCTGCTCTCTTGGCTCCTCTTCTAAAATCGCCAAAATCCGTTAAAGTCTTTGCGCATCGCCGCATCGCATTTCGCGCACGCCTTTCTGCCAGCAAAAATTAAATTTCAGAGCACGCGAATGAAAATCATCCCTAACTCAACATATCTGTCAGTTAATTATCATATTACTCGTATATCAAATATGAGATACTGCACTTAAGTTCCATTTCTGGTTAAAATTAAGTGGCTTACTTAATTTAATGCAAAAATGAAATTCATCTACATTTAAAATTCATCATCTTGTATTACTGTGTGCGGATATATTGCATAATATTAGAAAATGGTTTACAACTGCCCTGACTTTTTACGTTTGAATGCCCTGGAAATAGCTTCAAGGTCAAATGCAAACCAAGCCCAAATTATATTCAATCCAGCTTCCAGTCTGCTTTCCTAAAGTCCCATGAATATTCCCTAAATGATATACTTTTCCTTATTTTCATTTGACAGAAATCCATTGGAGCGTACACCAAATTACCCTAATTTTTTCCCCCAATTGCCTGAGCCATGGGCACAATTATTATTTCCAAGTTTTAGTATTGAATATGACCTATATTGAATTTATTGGCACTATACTTATGTCTAGAAAACAACCGCAAGAATGTATGTTTTATGTTTCAAGGCGTATAAAACGTGCGCTTAGATCACTCGCTAACTATAGATGAGTTTTTCTCAAATAGCGGTTTTTTGAAGGCCCAATTTTCAAAATGCCTTGACGATTAATTTTTCAACCTGAACGGTTCGTATATAGGCTATTCGGTGAAAAAGATGTCGATGAAAGATTAATTCGGGAAATTAGAATGTGGGAAATATTTATGGGTCTCAACTTTTGTATTTGATATAACCCATCTTCCTGTAAAAAGAAATAAGGTTCAAAAGATCACACAGGCCGACAAAATCAGGTCGAATCTCTGACCCAGAAACCAGAATATACTTTTCCGAAGGGTTTTGCCCTAAGCAGAGGTATACTCACAAATATAAAAATTTCAATATGTGATATCTCAGCAAAAACAAAAAAATATTTTAGCGTACTCAACGGCATTCGAAAGGGCGAGAATTATACTTTAAAATGGCGTTTGTGGTTTTTTGAGTAAATGAAAAAATTATATGTTACATAACCTCAAATATAGGCAATAATTGCTGTTTTTGCACATTTAGGTTAGGATATCTCGGAAACCAGAGCCAATTGAGAAATTTGGACCTCAGATTCGGATTCAGCATACAAAAAAACTTCGGAAATGTATATTCTGGTTTCTGGGCCAAAATCTTGTCGGCCTGTGTTATCGGGACTTCAAAGTAATAACGCTTTCGACACAGCTTTTGAAACCTTATCGAGAATCTAAAGTTGCTCCCAATATGATGTTGCTCGAAGCGATTTTTCTCCATCTATGAGCACGTGACGTTACTCGAATCGATTCATGAGCAATGCTAAGCTCAAATAATTTCATTCGTGCAATGGAGATTGCAGAACTTACAGTTACGAAGATGCGATGTATCGAGAGTGAAGAACCAATAATCGAATACTACAGTCTGCAGCAAACGTTAATCCTCAAAGCTGCATCCATCTTTCGTTTCTTCTTATCAAGAAAAGGAAAAAAAAAGGAAAAGAAAAAATTTAGGGATCAGTTTCTCAAAGAAAAAAAGTTTCAGAAGTAGAGAAATCAGCTTGGCAGCAACAGAGGAGGGAAAAATCTTTCTTTTTAAAAGCAAAATCGCTGCCATGGCGTGTGACCCAGTAAACTGTTAGTGAGTCGACATCAGCCAACTTTTTCTTTGATCTATGTCGAAGCCAAAGGAGAAATCTTCAAGAAGAACTTGATGAAAACAGGAAGCATTTACGGAAATTAGATAATAGAATTATTCGAACTGAGAAGAGGAATCTGAAAAACATTGTAAATCACGTGACAAGTTTGCAAGAACCTCTCTGTATATACTTATCTTATCACTTATTTTATTTACCTATCGTGTTAAACTAATCTGGTTTATCATCTTCATCTTCGGTAAACTAATCGGTCTATAGTAGGTAGGGCGCCGCACGAAATAACTCCTTTTTCGATTTACTAAAACTTTAGATAAAAAATGTATTTCTTTTGGTAAAGTATGGTCCCCTACTTAGGTTAGATTCTTTTTAAACAATTTTAAAGGTCGTTTTACAGAGTTTTATTCTCGAAAAGGAAATTCTGAATAATTTTTAAATTTTCATTCCTACCATTGTAATTATCGTATTATGTGCAATGCAAGAAATCCGTTACCAGGGTCTTATTGAACCACAAAATTTGTTTTGTTCAAAAAAAATCTTAACGATTGTGATTGACGAATAACAATTGATTTGCGATCATATGACAAAGTTGAGATTAAAAAATCAATCCCTAATTTTTTGTATTCCTCTAAACTTTCAAGAATTATTACTCGCATTACTTAAAGACATTATTTTGCATTGAAACAAAAATGTAAGGCACTTTATTATACAATAATGGAATAAATTTGGTACAAAATGTATAAATTCTTATAAGTATATCGTTATTCTAGATATAATTTAAAAGGTTCAATTCATCAGGATTAAATTAGAATTGTAGTTCTTGCATAAAGATGGAAATAAATATTGTTTAATGAACAATTTAATCTCAAATATTTTTAAAAGTTAACTACAAGTATTTTCAAAGTAAAATCAGTGAGGGTTTTATATTCATTGATTCTATTATTTTTATTTGAATACTTGTTTACGATAAAGATTTGAATAAATTTGAGATTAACTATATAGGGAGTACATCCTCAAATTAAAAATAGACACATATCTCAAACAGAAGAAAAAATTTATATAACTACTGTTAAATCAATAAAATTATAATATCACATAGAAAAAATTCAAGAGTGCCCTTATGATATAAATAAATGTTTGAATACTAAACATCGGATACACTTTCCATATAATACGGGGTGTTCTTTTTATCTTTAGACATAGAAATATTTCAATAAATACGCATCCGCAAAAATGCATCCAACAACCCAACCTCTGAGGACGGGAGGGTGGGGGGTAACTTACAAATTTTAAATGGTAACCTATATTTTTTATAGCAAATTCAGATTCTCCATTAAAAATATGTAAGTTTGGTTTGAAATTGATCGTTTTTTCGATTCGCAGGAGATGCCCATGCATTAGTGAAAAAAGACATTGTTGACTTTTCGAGAAATGCGCTTCCCAACGAAAGATAAAAAATACAAAAGATCGGTTTTAGTTGGTTTTCTTAGGTTTGCTGTGTACCTTACGTTTGTTTGGGTTGAATTGAGTATCTTAGTTTTTTTGATTTGGGCGGTTTGGTTGTGCTGCTTACGTTCACTTGAGTTGGATTGGTTGTATTGCTTACGTTCGTTTCGGTTCGCTTTGTTGATTGCGTTGATTTGATTGTGTTGTGTTGGTTGCGTACGTTTGGGTTGGTCGTATTTGGTTTCATTCGTTTGGGTTAGTGTTGATCGTTACGTTCGTTTAGGTTTGATTAACAGGATTGATTAACACATCCAAACCAATTCAAGGAAATGCTACCACCACAACAATATCAACCCACATGAACGTAAACAAAAACACTAACCCAAAGGTATGCAACCAATCCGACCAAAATAACTGCACGCAACTAACACAACATATTCAAATAAACGCAATCAACAAAACAAACCGAAATGAAGATAACCCGCATATATAATCTAAACAAACATAAACAGCACAACTAATCCAAGCCGAAAGAACGCAAGGAGCATAACCAAATCACCTAAATCAAAGAAACTAAGACACTAAATCGAAGCCAAACGAATATAACTAGATACATTTTTGCGCTAGATACAGTTGTGCGATACATTTTTGCGGATTTGCTTTTCCCCTTGGCAAATAAAAAGTTTTTATGATAGACATTTTTTTCTTTGGATGCGTATTTCTTGAGATATTTCGATGCCTCGAAATAAAAAAAAACCTGTGCATCTTGCGTTTATCATCAAGTACGCAATTATATATCAGATGTATAATTATCATCGCCCATTGTTATCACCGAAATAAGGCACGGGTTTCAGGCATTACTGTCTTGAACATTCGCATTGTGAAAGTACGACTTGAAGGCTTAAGCGATCAATAAACATTCATAATAGCATAATTAAATTGGCAGTCTTTAGCTTAGTTAAGGCCGTCAAAGAGAAGCAACGTCAGCATTATCAACTTTGATTTGTCAGCCTAAACATTTAATGAACCAACTTTTTCTTAAATATAAACGATTAGATATTGGATTGGTATTAACTATAGTACCGTCAGATTAATCATTTGAGCTAAACTAAAAGAGCAACTTTGTCCATTTGGATGACAAATGATCACTGTCATTGAGTATAAATAATAGGTTTAAAGTGAGAAAATACCCTTGGTAATTCTTTAATTCTTTAATTCTTTAATTCTTTAATTCTTTAATTCTTTAATTCTTTAATTCTTTAATTCTTTAATTCTTGAAAGAATTCGTAAAACTATAAAAATTGTTGAACATAATCAATTTCAACTACCAATAGTAATAACAATCTGAAAGTACAGGCTTGTTATTAAAACTTGTTTGCTTTTTGTAGATTATTCTGTATTATTAGAATTATTATTAGAACATTATTATTAGGTTATATTTCAGGCTTAAGCATTTCCCTTCACATTAAGCATACTATAAATTTTGAAAGGAAGTTGCATATTAGAATATTCATTTTACAAACATTAGCAGCATACAGATGAATCACAAAATACGAAGTATTTAAGAACTTTAACGTCACAGAAATCATTTATATATGCAAACTTTAATTTCTATTCATTCTCTTCGATAACATAAACAAGTTACGAATGATCCATTTTCAGTGAAACACAACCCAAAATCAATTTTATTATCAATTATTCAGGATTTCTTAACCTTTTATCAAGATAAAAAAATTCGAAGATAATTTTTTGAACTGGAAAAATCTTTATTTAAATTGGTCTTCTAGAAGTCTTCAAAGCTTTCAAAATTATTTATTAATTGCATTCTACATCAAGTTTATGAATACTGTTTTCTTTTCATTAAATCTCATTAATTTTTTCTATAAAATTTTTGGAACTTTTTTTCTTGGTGGCTCTGTCAATTTTAATTCGACGAAAACCATTCGAACAGAGTGCTAAGGAATCTTTGAAGGAATAAAATCAATTCTGGATCATTAGGTTTGAATCAAAATTCCAGCTTTTTTACAGCGAAAGTTATAAGAATACAGCTGTTTAAGTAACTGTTGTCGAATAAAAAAAAACATTAATCTGATTTCTTTTTGAGTATTGAAGCTTCCATTACTCTGAGAATATTAATTACAATTAAAAATCAGTATATTTTTCTTGACTTTTTCAATCATTTTAAAAATTGATCAATTCAAAAATGGGCTATACGTAGAAAATATCTCAAAATTGTTGTGACAGTTACTGCCAGTCCTAAAAACTCGATGAAAAAATTAACAGCAATTGTTTTTATAAAGAATTTTTTCAGAAAAAATATTTCAATTTTTAAATTTTAAAGATTAAAATTTCTTTTAATAATCTGAATTTCATATATTCTTGAAAATAATATATATTTTATTTTATTTTTTAAATATATTTAAAAATTATATTTTTTAAATTAAACAATTATGATTCATATAATAAGTGAAATAGATTAAATAAATATAAGATCATTTTCTCCTAAAATATTGAGCCTTATTATTAGGGAGTCAGTCAATAATAATGAATATGATCACCATTTAATAAGGAATATTTACAAAATCATGGTTTATGTAAAAAAAACTCTTATAGCAAATTGCTATTAGAAAATTGACTTTATTATTAATTTTAATCCTAGACCGCAACTACTGAGTGTGAGATTCTTAAAGAACGTCTGCGGTAAAACGCCGATAGACAAGTGAGTAAGGAGTTGATTTTAAAAAATGTGGTGTAGAGGAAACACTGATTTATAAAGGTGAAAAAAAATTTTGAGATGGGATTGGTCATGTTTAGAGAATGGTATAGAATGTCTAGTTGCATACCCAGAGGTAGAACAAGGAAATAACGATGAGTAAATGAACAGAAACAGAAAGGAAAATATTATTTTTGTACGTCAGAGAACGAACTTTTACCTGTTTTAGAAGTTGTGATATAGTAACTTCTAATGATTTGAAGGACTAATGTTGTTTTTGTTTATGTATAATATTGTAAACTTTGAAACTGGTACTTACGTTTTATTAATTATTGTACTGTTTATTAAAAACATTTAAAAAATTTTAATTCATGCGCAATTCCTAAGAAGAGTCACATTTAGGCTAGAAAAATGTATGTATAAGTGAAACCTGCTTTACTTATGAGTTTTTTGTGGGAATCAGTTGAGCTTGAATGCGTTTTGCATATTCTTTAAAAAATTGGTTGCAAAAACAGCAAATATTCAACAAGAAGAGTGTTGGTGTAATCAGGTAAGAAGCGAAACGATAGAAAGTCGAAATTTCCAAGAATGATATATTAAAAATATTTCAGATTTCTAAGTTTCCCGTCAATCAGTTGTAATTTTACCTAACCACTTTATTGCTTTTACATCATGAATGAGACAGTTGTAAAGATATGTTGATTTTTCGATTTATACGACTAAATTATCAATCTAAAATGAATAATATTTGAAAATGCTCTAAATTTTTTTATTTTGGTTGTAAATATCTGCTAATCGAACTTAGCGTTTATCTTAGGAACCTTTAGAAGTGTATTAAAAGCTGACTTGGTTGGACAAATCCTTCAAAAGTTGGCGTAGCTATAACATTCAGGTAACTATACATACATACCGACAGACATACAAACAGACATGGACAAAATTTTATGATTTTCGGATTCTATGAGTGCCGAAAGGTAAAGATCCGTTAAAAACCAGAGATCGAAAATTAGGACGGTTACATTACACTCTCATGAATGAGAATATAAAAGTGATTATCATTATGCTATTGATGTGATAGATGCCAGAAATAAAAGATTTTGGACATTTACAAGTTCAGGTGGAGGGTTTACTCAGTTAGTGCAAGTTGAAATTACTTAGTCTGTGCATGTAACAAGATACAACAAGATCCACATTCTGTCCCTTCTCCTATCAATGTTTTCCTCTACCTTATTAATTCACATTGAATCCTCAGTAGTATAAGACTGAAACCGAATGAGTTGATATTTGTTCTGAAAGGGTAACGTTACCCTTTGTCGCAACGTCGCAGGACTCGCCTAAAAATCGAGGCTGTCATCTGTATCGGTGTTGAATCCCGCTCGAAAAACCATATTTCATCATATATGTACTACACTTACTTAGAAGTAAATATTAAAAAATTCCTTTGCACAAATAATCTTCATTCAGATCAATTCCGTGTGACGATCCACTATCTATAAGAGTTTATCTCGAGACTTTATGTCTGGATTGAATTTTTTCATTTTATGTCGTGTATCCTCAGGAAGATGAAAGTTTGAATTCAATTTCTAACACAATTTGAGTCCCCAGGTTGGAATCACCTAGTGACATATGAACTTTCAAAATGTATCTTTTTTATTTCAATAGGACGTAGATTGGTAGGGCTGAAATTGATTCTGAAGTAGTTACATTAACGCAGAAGAGTTCTGATGTTACTTCTACAGACTTTACCAAGGTATATTTCAGAAGCGCGAGGGATCTGCACCGATAATGAAGACATTATTTATTGAGCTCCTCAGGAAAAATCAATTGAAAAAAATTAGAATTAGATAGGATCAGCATACTCGAGTCCTCAGGTCGGCCTAATTTAATTCCATCGCTGAAAAATTCTTCTTGCGAATAAATTGTCGAACAAATCAGGAATTAGATAAAATGACTTTATTAGCTTAGATTTGCTATGACATTTTATTAGTTTTGTGATGTCAAATAAACTGTCAAAGACTTAGTTATAAGTACAGAGAACGTATTCAAATATATGAACATATTTTATTCAAATTAGTATTCCTAGTTTTATAAAAAAAAAGATCGTAAATTAAGAATAATTTTCTGCTCAATACATCCTAACAAATTGACCTAAGTTATTTATTTATGTCGATTTCTGATAAGGGACCTTAAAGTTTACATTATCTATATATTAGGCTCAGTTTAAAAAATAAATGTTGCTTTCTTCATGGTGATTCATTTTCTACAATCCATTATAAAGAAATTGCATGATTTATTGGCCTGATTCATGTTTAGTTTCGATATGTTTCATTTTATAATTTTTATAAATAATTTAAACGTTCCTTTAATTTTAAAAATGACCCAAAGTGGACAAATTCAAATCCTTCTAAATTGCAAGTTTTGAAATTTGTATTGTTTTCGGTAGAACCTATGACAAAATTGAATACTTTCAACGCGTTAGAATTAAAAATTAAGGTTATTTTTTATTTCGAATAATTGAGATGAGAATTATTAGTAATTTTACATCCCATAATGACTACAAAATGGTGTACACTTATATGACAATGATCTTCAAAATATAAGAAAAATAAATATTTAAAAAATAGAGAATATAAAGATTTGTATGACTAGAAAAATAAGTCCAGATTTTTCAACGTTCTGCGGCTGTTTGAGCTAAAATTCTAGGTCAGACAAGCGCAGTGGTAAAAGTCATCGTTCGACCAAACAGTCGGTTCCAGCACGTCTGACTAAGCGAGCCGTAAACTACTCTTGCCTGGCGTCGAAGCAAGACCTCTACAAATGAATATATGCCTAATTCACGCAATTATAATATATTTAAATGCATAACATCTTCCGAAGATTTATGATTGATTCATTAAACAGATTTAAAGTATAGTAAAATATGGAATGACTGTGTTGTTTTGGAAAAAAAGATTGAAAAATAAATTGTTTGTGTGTAGTATAAAGTTTCTAAAATTTATTTCAATTATTGATACATATATGATGATTATATAATAAGTTACGATAATAAATAAAATATTTTAACTCGTGGAATAAAAACTTTTGTTTCATTTTAAATTGTAGAATACAAAATTACTCAAAAAAATCTTCTTTTAGATCTTGTCGGGGTAAGACCGAAGATGGTTTTTTTTACGAAATATGAATATATCTTAGGATTGGCAAAATTGAATATTTAAAAAAATGATATGGACTTACCACAATATGAAATGACTCAATGTGACTTTCCGGGGGTTCGCATGACTAAACCGAAAATATTTTCAACTTTAAGCTTTTAAAATAAAACAAAATATCATCAAGGCCTCCTAAATCAAACTATTTTTGAATTTGTGATATAAATTAAAATTTTAGATTGCAAATTTTTAATTTTAGAGATGATAAATATATTTCAATAAGTGTCATATCGTACAGTATCAAGTGACATTCAAAGTGATTAGATAGATTTACCAAAACTAAAAAATGAGATTTCTGTAGAAAGAAAGTAACGGTCATTTTAACCGTTCAACGTAGAACAATTTAAAAATTTAGAGCCTTTAAATTTAACATATTTTAAAAACGTTCGACATTGTAAGCTTTTTGATTGGAAACTTAAAAAATTATTGGATGTCAAAACCTAAACAACTTCTACTTTCGTTTAAAAACTGAAACAGTCTGAATTGGTAATCGTGAAAGTTAGTCGGTAAAAATAAAAAATAAAAATTCATTTTTTTTAAATAAGGTACAGTAAAACTCTTAAATAGGGCCCCCTGATATTGTTATTCCGAGAATTGACGCGGCGCCGCAAGTAGGAGTAAAAGGAGTTGCCGGAGTGTGCCGTGATCACACAGACGTGAACAAACAAAAGGATTTTCATCCGAAACGGCAGTCTATCTGGTTTTTCCCCCTCCTTCAGCCCCAAACCGTCACAGTCTCTGAGTTCCACTGTATTTCATGTTGTGACGTTAGCTGACAAGATCTGCACATCATAAAATTTTTTTTCTACTTCGAAAAAATGATTATTTCCATGCAAACGGAACAACTGCATGCTGCTTCAAGAGTGAAAAAAATGTGTAAGATATCAAGCTGACATATTCTGTTATATTGACATAATAGAAATAGTCCCGAGGCAAAAAACGCGCGAAAATCAAGCGGAAACATACAGGAGCTGCAATATGAATAAAATGGATGATTAGTAGAATATTATCGTGTGTGTATCACGTGTGAAAGGCAGTATCTGATTTTAAGTTAAATTTGTCCGAATTCAAACCTTTATATGAAAATTTAGGTAATGAGAGCTTTTTCTATAAATTTTGCTTAAATTGCGACAAATTGACATTTAGAAAGAATTGCGCGATAATCTAAAACATTGCTAAAAATTGGAAATGCGAAGACGATAAATTGTAAAAAATGTGATCAAGCTGACGTACTTTGATTCGACTTACGTGGGCTCGATGCTCAGGAGTTGAGGGTGGATTCGGTGTATTTGGCAGTGAACCCCCAGAAGGGGTGCAGTGCCGCAGCCGCGCCAGGGCCGTGCGAAGGCCCTCCGTCACGAGGCTCTTTTATTAAGCTTCCATGATACTGCAAACGTCGGAAGTCTCTTTTGATTTGAAGGAAGTAGTTCTCAGCCTGGCACCCCTCACTGTATTTTTCCCCTATGATTGCTTCACCATATTAAGACAAAGATGATGACTTTTTAACAGCAAACGCGAAATAATTTAACACTTCGATGAGAACAATTATATGTGAAACTTAATCTTATTAATTAAAAATATCTTCAAATTTCAAATCTAGCACGTCTAAGCCACTATTTTTTTAATTGAAGTGGCCCAATCACTCAATGGGTCTCGATTTAACAAGAAGGGAAACTATGTCTAACCTCTTTTCGAAGCTCTCTAGTTTAATAATTTCCGCGAGGATTTCACCTTCGAGCTCGCCTGAAATTAAAGTGCTTCTGGCACTTTGAACGATCGAGGTTAACTGTTCTGCCCATTCGTTCATTCGTTTCAGTGATTCTGCACGACGCGACTCTACAGCTAAGCCCCTTAAACGAGACCCTTAGTTCGTCCGAACAACTCGTCTGGCTCCACTCACGGCCTGCTACGGATCAGTCTCGTCCGCACTTGACTCCCGATAACGTATCGTTAATGTCCTTGTTCGATTGTTAGCTTATCTGAAACAATAAAATGAATGCAGTTTAAAATGGGACCTCCGCTGAATTACAACTTTAAGGGGCCAGATAAATTTATTTAGATTTTTTTTTAAATTAGCTTAGAAGGGCGATTTACGAATCGATTTAACTTTCATGTCCTCATAAGTTTTATCAATGTTCCTGGACCTGAATGTTCAAGAATTAGTAATCTGTAATTTGATATACACTGGAACCTGGATTTCCGTAAACTGGATGTGTGCATTCCTAGAATTAATAGCCTCTGTATTTTGGTATCGCGAGGAGCACGAGACCGAAGAGAGCCGGTGCTCAGTTAAGCGTGACAAAAAGCATGAGAGCCCCACTGTCAGCGCGTTAGTTGCATCAGGTTGCGCCATGCGTCCAATTCGGAAGCATTCTGCATTCAATTAATTTATAATTAAACAATTTAAAAACTCAAAATACAATATTGTATCTAATAGAAGATTTAAAAATTAGACAATCTCCCAATTTTAAATTAAAAAACAAAAAGAACTTTTAAATTGTTCAATTCCAAAGAAGTGCCGTAGAATTTAAAATCAGATTGTTTGACATATTTCGATATAACTTGACCCCAGGAACTCGAAAATGCAATTTTAAACAAATTTCGGCATGCGCGCGTGTATGTGTAACTTTCTTCTGTTTCTCATATCTCGAAAAGTAAAGGAGCAATAGTAATAAGAATTTGACGAATTTTAGCTCTAATTGACCTATCGCATCGATCAACTTATCGTCGACGCATTTATAAAGTTTCAACAAAATGTTTTATCCTGTTTATATGAGAAGTTTTCACTGGTTGTAACAGTATTTTGAGATAACACTGGTGAAGTCGTGATTTTCCGATTTCGATCTGGTGAATCAGTAAGTGACTTGAATATAACAGTTACGCGGCTAAGGCATGAACGTTCAGTAGGCTCGTACGCGTAAATCCCTGGACGCGTCTTCGCATTGCGCGCGAGAGAAAACGAACTTTATTCTGTAATAGTGGTTCAGTTTAAAATATTTGGGGCTCGGTTACAATAAGCAGAGTATATAACCTTTGACAATCTTTCATAATCAATCAATAGTGACGTATAAGGTTAGAAAAACGTTTTCATAATTATATGAGAAAAACTTTTTTTAATTTGAAATATAACACTATTGTAAGTTAAAAATCGTTGGTTATAATAGAATAAATTTCTGCGATGATGTTTAAGAAAGCAGTATCTACAAAAAATCGAAAATGAGTTTTTTTATATCGTTGAAATCGTAAAAAAAGATACATCCGTTTATGAAAATTGTTAATAAAATTAATAATAATTTTTTAATAATTATTACAAAAAAATCCGCATCTTTCAATTATGGCGAGTCGTGTTAGGTAAGAAAGCAGTATCTACAGAAAATTCTCCGTAACTGTAAGAATTGTAACACGAAGAATCGAATACGGCACCCAAAATTACACAAGAAAGCAGTATCTTTCATACACTGCGTTTTTGCCTAACACCGACCGGGTCTCAGAGGACGTGATGTTACGCAAGAAAGTAGTCCAAAGATACTGCTTTCTTGAAATTATGGGACCTCAGCAAACGCAGTCTCTACGAATAAAATTAATACAAATTGCAAAATGAACACGAATATTTATAAAAATTGTGAAAAGGAAGCAATATATTTAATTCGCCCAGTTGTTGAAATATACTTTTAAAATTCTTTCGAGCATATGTTTGTATCGATTTTTTAATTATTCGCCGTAAATTCAAATTTTTCGCAGATACTGCTTTCTTGCGAACACCAAGGCTGCTTTCTAAGGCCCGGTATTCACAAGAAAGCAGTTTCTACAGATGAGGCGTGTTTGCATAATTTCGGTTCACATTTTTTGCAGTATCTGAATTTTTTATAACAAATCAACAATTTATTTTTTTTAGAAATAAGAAGATCACCTGTAAATTAGCCAAGACCGATAAGAAAAAGTTTGAAAAGTAATTGTAAATGAGCGGTCTACATGAATAATGATTTTAACAATTTTCTTCGATTATCGCGGTTTACTGTCTTTGTAGATACTGTTTTCTTAAATATCACGGCAGATTTATTTACCTTCAATGGACTCTCTGATTTTCTGAAATTAAGATTTTCGGTTAGAAAAAACGTGAGCTTGAAAAATATTTAAATATTCGATTTTTTTCATTTATTACAGAAAAACTTCCTCTATGAGGAAGCAAATCTATTTGATACCTCTATGAGAAAGCAGTGCTTATAAAATGGATACAAATAAATAAACCCATATTACTTCGCGGCGGTATTCATTTCAAAAGTCTTTAAACAGAAAAATATGCTGTTGAACATTTTTTAATTATTTCTCAAATTATACGACAATGTATTCTGTTTTACTCTGTTGTAATTTTCTAGCCGAGAGAATAAAAGAAAAATTACAAAATGAAAAAATTTACTAAAGAGACAATCTTATACAAAAAAATCAAACATACTGTGGCTTTCCCCTCTGCACCAAATGCATTTAAATCATTTCATGTCTGAAATTAGTATTTACCAGGTGTATACATATGAAACCGGTATTGCCATCTAGCGGCCAGTAGGCACACTTGTAGGCACTGTCGGAACTTACCATTTGTGCTAATTGGCGT
>NC_046659.1:55190870-55223282 GCF_010883055.1 Belonocnema kinseyi
GCGCATACTTTGAATAAAATATTTGTTATCATTCTCTTGAAATAAATGTGTTTTTTTCTTGAAAAAATACCGGTTTCATATGTATACACCTGGTATAATAGAAAAGCCTTTTTTTGAGTATAAGCTAATCCATTTATCCCCATTATTATTCGTTTTAAGATCTCTGGAATCACCTAGTATAACGATAAGGATCATTTTAATTTTAAACTACACACTCGTTAATGCTTTAATGAAACATTGCACATATTAGAGTGATTTTAATCTTAATTTATAGAATGTTGTATTTTACCATCTAAAAATTGTTATAACTTGAACGGCTTCTATTTGAAATTGCTCCTTCAAGTTTAAAATTATATTTCATCATTTTCTAAATTATTCAATTGAACATGCTAATAGTTTTTAATCTTCAACATCCAAAGTTTCAGAATCAAATTATTATATTTCTAGCGTTTTCATTTTTTAATTAATAATAGTTAATTATAAATAAAAATATTATAATTAATGTAATAAAAGGCTTTCTTTTCTAATTCTACAACTTTAAATTATTCAAATTCAAACCCAAATAATGTTAAATCTAAATGTATTAAAATCATTCAATTAAATCTCGTCCAATGAAGGCTTTAAACTTATAACTGCTCAACTATTAAGGATTTCAACTCCAAATAAATTTGTTAAATGAACAATAGTTAAATTTCAACTATACGTGAAATTGCTTAATTCATTATATTTTGATCTAACACTCGAGTTAAAATTGTTCAATTATGAACATTTCGATCCAAACGACTAAAAATTTGAACTCCTAAAAATAAAAATGGTAAAATTTGAGCCTTAGAAATTATCCAACTTTACAATTTATTCTAAAGTTCAACCATTTTTAATAATAAGCGTTAACTGCCTTTTAAAGAATTTCAAAACGGCGGCGCAGTGAGCATGTTATTCTCAATAAGTAATAAATAAATAATAAAACAGACCAAATTCAAGAAACTGAGAAATTAAACTTCTTATTACATTATAGCATTATACGTAACTTCTGAATTCTGATTGCAGCAAAGCTCGAAAGCGAGTAAAGAATTTACGACCGTGGATTGAGCCGACGCGACGTGACTCGCCCTCTCAAATCTAGATTTAATTCCAAATAGTAGAAACATGGAATCATTAAATAAATTTTGCAGAAATTTTATTAAAACATTAAAATATCACGGAGTTTATGTAAAGGTAGATTTATCTATACTTTACAATCTCCTTTTTACTTTATGGGAAATATGATATGTACACAAGGGAATTGCGTATTTCACAGCGCGGTCAGTTTCCTTGAATGAAATTTCAATGTTGGCCTTTGGCAATCACGATATTATCAATCGAGTGTTCAATTCAATACAAATTCACACTCTTTTTGATTTTTAAAATTTTATTAGATCAATAAAACAAACGTACTATCTTATACATTATAATCACATAAATTTATGGCTATTCTGTTTACATTTAACAGCTGTTATATCTGTGAATTTCATAAAGAAAAAGTAATTCTAAAACTTTCATTTAAATACATTAATAGCAGGTCCAATCACCTTCAGCGTCAATAATGGCTTGGCATCTTCAAGGCATACTTTGGACAGAACCGCGATTTGGGAAGTCATCGATATTTTTCACCACTTTGAAACGATTCACCCACATACTTATAAACTGTTTCGACTTTTGCATATATTTTGCAGCAGCTGCTTGGGTCATTTTGGGTACAAGCACAAAAAAACTGCTTCGAAGCGCGAAGCGTATACGGCACTCATTTTGGAAAAATGCTCGGTTCGTATTAAAAAGAACAGTCAGCTGATTCTCTTTCATAAAGCATGAAGGACTATACTGACCTCTATATGAAAAAAAATTACAGTATTCGCATTTACCGATCGCTAGTAATCATGACCACGCTCTTATTTAACCGACTGTAAGTTGTAAATTTTAAAAAAATACTTAATTAAATTGGTAAATTTCAGAATATTTCTGATTAAATCTGTGGCCGTGTCTAGGTTCACCGAAATTCGATGGGCGTAGAACAAATCTTTTCAGTGAGCTCTGGGGAACTGGAAACACTCAATAGAAAATTCAATTGAATAGTTAACTTATTACTCCGGGCAACAGAATATTGATTCCGTTGCAAATTGCGAGCTAGCAGAATAATGAATATACGGTGTCTAAAAAAAGTTTATTTATTGAAACAAGAATTCGTTTCTGTGTTCGTTCAAGACTATTTTTACTGAAATAAATAAATTTTTTTAGGTTTCTATATGTTGTCCATAAGCATTCTAAATTTGCAAAATGAAAATATTAAAATTTTTAACGTTCTCAATTTAAGATTTTTTCATTCGATGACTTCTACTAGGCAGTCTGATAAGTACCTGAAAATTCTAAGAGATGGCATTAGTATTCACTAATGTGAACCATTTTCGTCGAGCTTGATCCTCCAAATGACAGCTCTGAGAAGCGACTAACCTCCGAGTTTTTTTTAATATGGAAAAATCTCAGTTTCGAGTTTTGATCAAAGACTACTATCTTCGCAAGAAAACGATATCGGAGATCAAGGCCAAGCTGGGTAAGTATTACCCGGACTCTGCACCGTCGATTGGAACGATTCATAAGTGGTTTACCGAGTTTCGTTGTGGCCGTACGAGCACAGTTGATGCTGAACGATCTGGGCGCCCAAAAGAGGTCACTACACCAGAAAATGTCGAAAAATTCCATGATATGATGTTGAATGATCCCAAAGTGAAATTGAGAGAGGTAGCTAATGCTGTGGGCATATCATTGGAACGTGTGGGCAATATCGTGCATTCAGTTTTTGGCAGGAAGAAGCTCTGCGCGCGATGGGTGCCGCGTTTGCTCACAGTGGACCGAAAACGAATTCGTCTGACAACTTCCCAGCAGAATTTGGCATTATTTTCGCGTAAGCCGACCGAGTTTTTGCGCCGATTCATAACCATGGATGAAACCTGGATCCACTACTACACTCCTGAGTCAACACAACAGGCAAAACAGTGGGTTCCACCGGGCCAAAGTGCTCCGAAGCGTCCAAAAACGCAACAATGGGTCGGAAAGGTTATGGCCTCCATATTTTGGGATGCACATGGCATAATATTCGTGGACTATCTTGAAAAAGGTAAAACCATAACCGGAGCATACAATTCATCATTATTGGACCGATTGAAAATTGAAATCGCCGAAAAACGACCGCATTTGAAGAAGAGAAAACCGCTTTATCATCACGACAATGCGCCTGTTCATTCATGCTTCGTTGCACAAGCAAACTTTCATGAAATCTGCTTCGAATTGGTTGCTCAGCCACTGTATTCACCAGACCTGGCCCCCAGCACCTGAAGAGATGGCTCACCGGTAAGCGTTTTTACTTAAATGAGGAGCTCATAGCTGAAACATGGCGTATGTTGGAGACCTTCCGATCGAGTACTTTTCGGACGGTATCAAAAAGTTAGAAAATCGTTGGACTCGCTGTATCAACCTAAAAGGAGAGTATGCTGAAAAATAAAACCGACTTTGGCCAAAAAAACGTCTCCGTGTTTCATTTTTCAGGGACTATCAGACTGCCTAGTATTTTCATGCTGTTTTATTAAAAAAAATTAACAATTTTGAAGAATTCATTTAAAAGATATTGCATGTAATGAACATTTCTCAGCGTTAAAGTTTTAATTCATACTTTCATTATATTTTAAGTGTTTCCAATTTATAATTGTTTCGAAGTGCTTCTATTTGCAAGTATACAATCTTGAATAATTTAAATCTGAATGTTTGAATTTTAAAATTGTTAAATTTTAAGTATTATTAATTTAAAATTAGATTTATTTAATTTTAGATACTTTAAGATTTAAATACTTAATCTCCTTTAAATAATAATGACATTTATTAAAAGGGTCTCTTTGAATTTAAATGAAGGAAAAACGGTTTCCAACTTTCCTTTGAAGTTTTAATAAAATATGACCTATTTCATTTTTTTCAGCTTTTGACTCTAGCTTGAAATAATAATGAACAGCGCAGAAAAATCCTTTCGTTTTTGTATTACGATCAATGCAAAAAGCACGCTCAGTCTGAAAATAGTTAGCAAGTAATTCTAGTTGTAATGTGTTATTATTCAAATTTATACCCGACTGCGTGTGTATAATTGATACAGAGATTTTTCTCAGGAATTCAACAAAATCGTTACTTCATTTTCAAGAAGAAGTGTAGATAAGCAGTGAGAACAAAATGCTTAATTCACGGTTACTTCTTTTTAAACACAGTGCCCCTTTTACATAAAATTTATGTTGCATGAGACACGAAAGCGTTTTTAGGACGTGTATTTTGTTAACATGGTAACGTGCAAGCTTCTGAACGCTGAATTATGGTTGTTCTTAATCTACGTGATTATGTTGAAAAATCCACCCTTTAGGAATGCCATGTACTCAAGTTATTTCTTAAATAGATTAATACGCGTTAAAAAATTTTTTTAAACAACTAAATCTCGAGGACGAACCTCACGCGTTCACTCAATGTGGTTTATTTATTTTTCTAATAAGTTAATTATAGAGTTAATTTTAAAATTGATTATGAATAAATGGTGTCACGTAAAACTAGGTGAGTTGAGAACGAAATGTTCAGCACAGCAAAGAAAAGTTATCAAAATTTTAATTATTATTTTTCTTTTCAAATAAGAAAGTGCGTTCGAGAGTAGATAAAGCTCTATAAATCAATTTAACCCTTCTGTGTACATCCAAATGTATTCATGTGTTACACACGCGAGATACCCGAGTATCCACTACCATTTTTCAATTTTTAAAAAAATTATGTATTTGAAATCGTTTCCTTTGCGTGCATTACAATAAATATTAAAAGTGATAAGGGCGCAAAACATTTTAAACACACACAAAAGACCAAAAGCTGTTCCGTTTACGCTCACAATCAATGCATAGTATCAAACGTCGGTTTTACGTACACAGAATGTAACGAATACTTAGTTAAATTATAATTATTTATATTATTACTTAAAACATTTCACGTACGTTAACCAATCAACTTGACACGAAACTAATTATTAACTCAAAGTTAAACTTTTTTATGGTGGATACCCGGGTATCCTCGGTATTTCCGTGATGTATACGTATACTTTGAAATTGATTATTTTTGCAAGAAAAAATCCTAATGAAATTGTAATTAAACCATTTGCTTCTAATTGATCTAAATAACAGAGACCCTAAGAGAAATTCTAATTTTGACTCGACTTACATGCAAAAATGTACTGTGGTGGATACCGGACATCCATGTGTGCACCAAAATGTTAAAAAAAGTTTAGACATTTTAGAAAATAATATCGTCTGAAATCGTCCTCCATTACAACCATGTAAGCACAGTAAAAAAAATGATCAATTTTGTTGCAGAGCATTTTGCTCCAATGATCATTAGACTCTCGAGATCATAATGATCTATCCATTTGGATCAATTTGATCTTATTTTTTTATTCATTTGTCAGACTAGACAGAATGTCCGCCAGTTCTTGGCGCCAGTGTATTCTAAAGAAAGTAATAAGTATTCTAAGAACGTCAGCCATATTGGTTTGACTTCATACATGATTCCGAATTAGATCATTATTATCTCAAAAGTCCATCATTTACTCCGGCCAATCAAACTGCTTTTGAATTTAGTATCATTTTTGTTGCATATCAAAATAATATTAATTTCAGTATCATTTTGAACAATTTTTTTTACTGTGAGCGCCATTAAAATGTTGTTTTAAAATATTGTTGCACACTAAAAGTGCAAGCCATTCGATTCAGTTGAAAAAAGACATCAAGTTTATGTGACTCATAAATTTTTTATGTTCTTCATTGATGGCGTAGTATAAATAAACAATTACAAAGAATAGAATTTATATTCATTCTATATAATATATATTTTTTATATTATAACAAATTTGTTAAAACAAAACAAGGTCAATTACATTATTTATTACGCCGAATGAAATTGCACTATTAGTTTTTCCGTATCTCGAATATTTCAAAAAATGAATAAAAATTGTTAAAACAATTTAAAAATCCATTTTTTTCATCACACTGTATGGCGGAATTTTAAAGAATTTTGTATAAATTGTGCTTGAAAAAAATGGCATCTAAATACCGTCGGGAAAAAGATAAAATAGAGAAATACTTTTACAACAATCGGAAAGAAAAGATGTTGGTAAAATGATCATAGCTGGACAAAGTTTATTTTCCAATCTGAAAACTTCCAGTCGTTATTGGTTTCTAAAAATGTAATCTTTTCAGCTATTGATCATCGTAAACTTTTTTAATTTATTACGTTATTAATATAAGGATTTTCTACATGAAATTATTTTCAAACCCTAAGCATCAAACTTTAAGACTTTCCCTTTATTCAAATGATTTATTTGTTGACCTAGAAAATGCGTTTGACAAGGTAGTTAGAAGTAATCATTGAGAAGTCCTGAGAAAATATTAAGGCAATGGATAGTTTGCTGTGCTGAATCTAAATCTGCCCTTTGTTTTTTGCTAGCACGTCAAGTTGTTGTGTGCTTTTGAGTCAATATATTTTCTTTCAAAAAATCAAAAATCGTATGATAGAAGGGTTTAAAAATGTTTTGAAACGGAAAACAATGCATATGGCAGAATACGTGAAGTGTTCCCACCTAAAATTAATTTTGTTTAAATCGGGTTGAAACTGGGCTGAATTATAGTCGTAGTGAACCTACATTATTCACTAAATCATAGATTTATTTATGAACCGGTTGTCAATATATAGGGTCCTAAAGTTTTCACTTTTTCACGCGTTTCTTACCTTCACGTTAGTGTAACTTTTTTTAAGATGATCCGATTCTACTTTTATTATAGTGTTTTAGAACGCTCTTTTCATGTCCTTCAAGACTATCGTAAGGATATATTTTAAAAAATTACATTTTTTTGGAAAATAAAAATTTAAATTGATTTTTGAATTAACCATATTTTAACAATTTATTTTCAATTTCAAAAAATATCTTTGGTGCAATTGCAGAATAGGGACGTCACCTGTTTTTTGGCTGGAAAAACATATTTTTTTGGCAACAAACTATTCGAATTTCTAATTAAATGACAAATGAAGGTATTTGGTTAGGCAGAAGTTAAAATATATTGTTACTTTTGTTACTACGATGTCTTAAATATGGGTATGTCATGATATCAGAATGTTCATATTTAACTCGTTGTTTAGGTGATTTTAAACATCCAAACAGCCAGAAAAACCCATTTCAATGGTCACAAAAATAACTTTGTCAAAACCCTACCCTTTTCCGACGTTTCGTGGGGCGGGAAGGCACCTGTATGATTAGTAAAAAAAAATATTGGTCAAATCCTTACCCATTTTCAACTTCTCGTTAAATATGACATCATAATAACAAAAGTAACAATAATTTTAAACTTTTGCCTCATCAAATCGCTTCATTAATCGTTCAATTAAAGATTCTAATAGTTTGTTGCCAAACAATTTTTTTTTCCAGCCAAAACGGAGGTGACAGATGACGCCCCTATTATGCAATCTAACCATACCTTTTTTTATACTCTTTGAAATCATGTAGGATAAAAAGTAAGATAAAATATGTAACGTAATCTATATATTTCTGCACGTCTCATCTCGAGCGTCAAAATCTAAATTTGGCCCAGAAAACATGCCCACTGTTTATTCTACATGTTTTCAAAGAATATAAAAAAAACTCATTTTTGAAACAGAAATTTTTTTATATATGGTTTGTTTTCAAAAAACCAATTTCAATGTTGATTTTCAAAAAATATATATAATTTTTATTTAATGTATCGTTATGATAGTATTAAAGTACATGAAAAGAGCTTTCCAAAACACTATAATAAAAGTCCAATCGGATCATAATCAAAGAAATTACACTAACGTGAAGGTAAGAAACGCGTGAAAAAGTGAAAACTTCATACCCCTCTACGAGGTGTGTTCAAAAAGTAAGGTGACTTTTCAATTTTCGCGGGCTACGTGCATTCAAGTGTTAAATTTTTGTTTTGTTGTGTTGGTACACTCGTCGCGATCATATGTTCACAGTTTTGACTATATAGCTCGTGTTGTTTTTCTGGCAGAGGCGTAAAAGGTTATAAGGTTTTGGTGTGCTCGGCGATTTTCTTCTTTCGAAAAAAATGGAGCAAAGATTTTGCATTAAATTTTGTGTGAAAAATGGAATCCAGTGTTTTGGGCATGAGACGTGTGTCAGCGAAATTTGTTCCAAAACTGCTTAATTTTGATCCAAAGATCCATCGCAAGACCATCGCTCAGGAGATGTTGAATGAAGTCAATAATGATATTCACCGGATTTGGCCCCCAGTGACTTTTTTCTTTTCCCAAAACTGAAGAGACCCATGAAAGGACATCGATTTTCAACGATTGAGGAGATAAAAACTGCATCGCTGAAAGAACTCAAGACTATACCACAAAATGATTATCAGAAGTGCTTCGATGATTGGAAAAAGCGTTGGCACAAGTGTATTATATCTGAGGGGGATTACTTTAAAGGGGACAACATAAATATTGAGGAATAAATTATTATTTTTTGAGAAAACCATAAAGTCACCTTATTTTTTGAACACACCTCGTATATTGACAATCGGTTGATAAATAAACCTATCGTTTGGTGAATTAATATAGGTTCACTAGGACTATAGTTCAGCCAAGTTTCAACCCGATCTAAAAAGAATTAATTTTAGGTGGGAACAATTAACGTATTCTGCCCTATATGATTTTCTTGCGTTTTTTAATGCACAATCCAGCGACGGTTTTTTTTCTATATTGTGTACGGTTCCTGAAATAATAAAAGCAAACGAAAAAAATGGTTTGACAAAAACTTTATATTAATCTGAATATCATTAATTTTTTAATCAACTGAATGTTAATCTCTTCGTTTTTGGATTCAATCAAATTTCGCAAATGTTTATAGTTTCCGTTTCAACTATTCGAAAGATACATGACAGAGAAGGCTTCTTGGGCAGACTGCGTATGTACACGGAGTACTGTGCCCCAGCCTAATAGTATAGTCGAGGGCCTGACTTGCTGGGAAAATACAGAGAGCACAGAAAACTACTCTGGAAATGATATATTTCATTCCATGAACACACAATTCATGTGTCGTTGAACAGTATTTTGTTTGGAATTGTCAGTTTTTTTAGGCAATTTTAAAAGGATTCTAATTTGTTGATATTTTATCATTAAATCTACAATCAAGTTGTAAAAATTAACAAATCTGTATATTAAAATACATAAAAAACCCTGCAGTTTTTTTAAAACAAGCCCTAAGTTCAAAGTCTATACCTTGTGTGATACTTTTCAATATTCAACTATGGACCTATCAACAGAGAATGCTTAAAATAATAAATATTTGTAACGTTATAATCATTACAATTTTAACGTTGCATTTTTGGACAATCTAACCAAATTTCTTGAATCGTAACCGATAATACGAAAATGTCAAATTGATCATTTCTCGAATTGGGTTTTTAAGATGTAGAACTTTCACAAACGTGATAAATAATTTAAAAATTTTTTTATTTAAATAAATAGTAAATTTACTTTTTTCAAATAATTTACTTATAGTAGGAGAAGCCCCGTCTAAGTGAATATGTTAAAGAAAATCCTGAAAAAGCAAGCAAAATATTGTTTAATTAACGTTTAATTAACGAAACTGAAACAGTATATTGTATTTAATTTACCCCCCCCCCCCCCCCCCCCCCGCACGGGAAAAACAATGTCTGTACAAAATAGCAAAAGGAATGCAATATTCCTGCGCCACTGAGCTAATGGAGTTAATTTTTTGTACCTCATACATCGAACTTATCACACTATTTTCCGATTATGTCACTTGATTCTTTTTCGATCTGTGAGAAAGAAAAAAACTTCTGTTAAGGCAGACAAAACAGGCAAACTATTCGCTTGACCGGACCGAAATTTTGAAACGAAAGCTGATGCCAACAGACATAATCACACGATAATAAATAATGTTGTTGCTATTAAGTATTTAAATCCAACATTAACGTTATGAAGTAACATTATTAGGATTGGGTAAGCAAAAGTGAACAATAGATTAAGTATAAAACGTGACAAAGCATCGAAATTGCCAAATTCATTGCACAGAGGCGTAATTTCGCTTATTTCAACTGGCCATCAGTGTCCTAGTCTTCCAGCTTATGTGAAATGTCGCAAAAAAGAGCTATATGATGCTACTTATTATCACATACGTAAAACAGCACTTAATTTATTTAGCCGGACTTCCCCTAACATTAAAATCGCAAAAACAAAAAAAAGTAAACGAGTATTTTACACTTTGTAGTTTAGAGTTTATGATAAAAATATCTGAAAAGCCACGATAAATGGTGCACCCTACGTAATTAATTAATGCCCTTATTTTTGGACACCTAATTTCGAGTATCAATAGTTATAAAGAAAAGGCGATAAATGCAGATTGACTTTGAATGATAATGTATTCCTGCGATATGGTAATTTAGGTTGGGTAAGGTTAGGCAATAAAGAATGCGCAAGACAGAAGAAAGGTCAGTAGCACGGGACTTAACACATGAGAGCCCACACCTGAATCGCATCACTGCTCCAAAGGGTGGAAAGTTGGAATAGTGAAGAGCAGAGAAAGGGGCAGAGGGTTTATATCACAAATGGTCAGTGGCTTGGTCTGATTATACATATACATAAGTATATCGATATTGCCATCTATCGATTCCCAGGATGCTTTCCCGTGAAAATGACCAATCTGTTTTCTCAGCACGGAAGTATCCTAATATCTAAACCAGCCGTAGATACTTCCCTATAATGGTATAATATATCATAATTCGGGAAACAAAGATGCCAATTTAATTCAGAGAAAGTTTCACCAGCTCATGGAAATAAAGTTTATCTCCCAGGGCAAACTAGTATACATTGATCCAGCTATCGGATGAGACGAAACGTAATCTCGGTTTAAGCGAGAAAGATAAAGTTCTTGATTTTCCTATTAAATTGGGAACCTCAATCGTAAAACGTATTGGGAAAAGAAATTCGCGAAGTCGTGTCAAAATAAATTGAATTTTATCAGTCTTTAGTATGGGTGTATAGGGAAATTGCTTGGATGAAGAAAGAAATCAAATTCTATTTTATATGATGTGGTAAATGATTGTTTTGTTATCTAAACAATCCTTGATTTGGATTTGTACTGAAATAGTTGCGAGATTCTTTATTTTTAAATAAATTTTTGAAAGAAGAACATGCCTTTAAAAGTATAAATCACTTTTTAGGGCAAAGTTTTAGTTTACTTCTTATTTTTATTTTGTCGTCACATCTGATGCAATATAGGTAGTCCCTTTTTATCATATTGCGCAAATAAGTAGCAGGACCTTAATCTTTAAAGGAAATAACTCACTTGTTCAATCTTATTGGTTTATTTAATTTAGTGGAAAAAGTAGACAGATATAGAAATTGAGGGAATGCGATGAAATTTCAGAACTTGTGTTTCAAAATCTGTATATGTGGAATGTGGGCATCTGCATGAAAAGAGCCCTTGTGGCTGATCGTATGTAATTTAGTAGGTCGAAATTATCATTTTAGTTTGGAGTGGGAGTTAATACTAAGTTCTATACCGTATCTATTGGAATTATTCTCATGTCCGGCGAAAGTTACTGGAAGTAGGTATATTTCAAGTTGGAAGAAAAAGTATAACGCGTGCCTCATTTGATACTTGCTAACTTTAGATGCAATTTCATCGGAAAGATATTTTCTAAAGCTAAGGCTTTAAACATGTCTTCATGATTTGTTTTTCATCCTATAAGTTTCATCTTGGGTTTAAAATGCCGAGAATTATTGGATTAAATGACTGAACGTGACTCCATATCGACCAAAAGAGCCAATTTTAAGGGGATGCCTACACCTTATCTTCTTGTCTACACGTGTATGTTTGTGGATTTTTCTCTCCATGTTCCACTGTAGCTTTTTATAGAATTATAAGAGAAATAAAAAGATTCGCGATCACAGCAAACTACTATCACGAAAATGTTACACTTTACTACTCATAGTGGATTTTCCGGTCAATTACTCACTGATTTGCATGACAAATTCTAGAATCCCGTGTGGAAACTTTGAGTTGGCCCCCGCGAGGGTCATTGTAATTTGCCCCTTTACTTCGTTGGCAAACTACAAAGGGCCCACATAGTTTCGAACTGCTCACCATCGATGGCCCCACGTATAAGCTGCCCACGAAGGGACAATAAAGTAGTTTTCTCCACTGCCCATCTAAGCCCCCTGTAAAGCCCACATAGGCTCTATAGTAGGTTCCCCTTTATAGCCCTGCAAGACTATTAAAAAAAATTAATTTTAATTTAGAGTTATTAGCAGCTATACAAAATTAACATTTTATTAATTCTTTTTATTTTATACTTATAACTTTTCATTAAAGACGCTTTATACATAATAAGTGAAAAAAGTGTGAAAATTATCAAAGCTATAATATAAACTTGTTGACCCCATCCTGCATGACGTTTATTCTCTATATTAAAAGAAAAAGGTTGCGATTAGGTCGTTATAACCACAAAAGTGCCACGCGAAAAAACAAGTTAGTATTAAGCCGAACAAATAACACCTTCTTTTGGGGAAACATTTAAGCCGTACTTCGTAATTTTCTGAATGTTAAAAATGAATTACAAAAGGAATCACAAATCCGCAACTTGCTTGGCGAACGCGAAATGGCGTCGAATGATTGGATCATGGAACGGAACGTAACAGCAGGAACCGAACCGGATCGAGAATCTAGTCAGCCAATGCAATGACAGGAATAACTTCGAAATTTGGCGCGAAATTACAATTGAAATGTATATTTCCTCCAATTCAAGATTTATAGAACTAAATTATAATTAATTCAAATATTTGTCTATTAAAATTAGTATACTCAAAAGAAAATAAAACTATACAAAATAAAATGGTGAAATTTTCATATTGTGCATTTTTCGCACATTAAATTCCTAATATTTAAAACGTCATAACAAATGTAAAGCACTGAATTCTATGATTTATTTTCTTATTCTTATAACTTAGCTCTTATAAAAAAGTGAAAATATATTATTCCCTAGACAAGGTAAAATAGGTCATGATCAAAATGTTTTTTCGAATTTTTTATAACAATTTAATCTTTATTTTTGGAGAATTTATATTTTTTGTTTTTTGTTTAACGTGGCGATAAAATTTGGAATTTATTGAAGAAAAAAATAAAGGGTATTGTGGTCAAAAGAGGCCAAACAAGGCGATTTCTACACGGGATGTATTAAACAACTAGTAGAAGATAAGTGGTGTGCGCAAAAATGATGCATAAATTGTATATTGTTTTGAAAAGTGATGTACAATGAGGTTTCGAAAATCACATAGTTTCGATATTTTTGTAATCTTGTAAATCGATGTATTTTTATGCTTTGATTATGTAAATGACAATTAAAATACCCGATAATTAGCATGTTTGTTAAAGAGTCTATCTTGAAAGGAGATAGGTTTCAATAAGATCTAGTAGCCTTTCTATTTATTATGCTTTTTCTACCCACACCGAGATGTAAAAAAGGGAGCATTCAGGGTGGTAGTGTGTTTGTTAACGCGTCAAAATCGGCCAAAGTTTTGTCAAAAGTGAAAATACACGCCTATCTCATTGTCAGCAGTCCTTTTCAACCCGAAGGGTAGAAAAAGAGTTATTCTGCAGGCTAACATTTTTGTTAAAGAGGCGATGCTGGATAAAATGTAGAAGTCAGTTGAGAGAGACAAAGAGAGAGAGATGTAAGATGGGAAAGTATTAGGTGGTTCCTCCTTGTTGTGAATGTTGAATACTTGTTTAAAACAAAACTAGAGCACAACAAAATTTGTTTTTCAAACATTTTATCTTATCTAATCTATCCTGATCTTGTTTGTTTTTCGACAATTCATACGGACATACGGACATATGAAAGTTATAAAATTGATCAACACAGTGAACTAAATTATATGCAACTGAAATTTATTTAACCCATTAAGCTCCAAGTGGACGCGTTTTTTAAATTTTTTCAGCGTCCCTATTCAATGTGTAATCGATCGCAAAAAAATCTAGATAGGCTATTTCTGACGTAAAATCGTCCGATCTTTCGATTTTCGCAGTTATAATTTTCCAAAAATGCATATTAAAAAAGTTAAGACTGCTTATTTAACAAAAAGTCAGAAATTTCGCATGATTTTTTTTCGAGTGATACTTTTATCTCGAAAGCTCTTGAGGATTCTTAATGTTAGGTAATTTTTTGCGTCCTCTAAACCTATTCTTTAAATTTTACGACAAGGTTTTTCGAAATTCAATATAGCAACATCCAAAATGACACTTCAAAGACCAATTTTTTAAATATTGCTGTTATTATTTTCTAAAAAAAATTAATTGATTTAAATCTTTATAAAAATTTATAAATAGGGGTTTTCGAGGCGCTGATAACAACTCCGGCATCAATTTTACAAATTCAAGATGGTGGATCCAATATGGCGGCTATATTGGATCCTTAATTTTTAATTTGAAAATTCTGCTGTTAGATTCGTAATCAGCGACCCAAAAAACCTCTGTATACAAATTTTCATGAAAATTCGACAAATTATTGATTTTTTGGTGCCCATATTGGATCCGCGATGTTGTATTTGGAAAATCTGATGCCGGATTTGTAATTAGCGCCTCGAAAACCATTGTGGTACATTTTAAATATAAGGGTCGGAGGACGCGAAAATTTCCCTAACCTTAAGAATTCTCAAACGTATTTGAGAAAAGTGTCGCTCGAAAAACAAAAACATGCAAAATTTCGCATTTATTGTTAAAGAAACAATCATAACTTTTTTAATATGCATTTTTGAAAAATGTTGACTGCATAAATCGAAAGATCGGACGATTTTACGTCAGAAATTACCTATCTTGATTTATTAAGACCAACTTCACATTGAATAGAGACGCTGAAAAAAATGTCAAAAACGCGTCCACTTGGGGTTTAATCGGTTAAAAGTATGAAATAAAAAAATTATTACCAAAAAAAGTAAAATACGCCAGGTTTAAAAATATGGTTGATGTTATTTATATGGCCGGCCAAGGGGCTATTCACTAAGTGAAAATGAGTGGAGTCATTTGTAACTCAGAACTGATTCTTCGAAATCAAGGCAAATCTTCGAAGATTCGACAGATCATAAGAAATCCTTCCAACTTTTACAAAATCGTGCTCATTCGCGGAGAATCAGGTAAACTCTTCTTGAGTAAACATGCGGTCATTCTTGGGTCAGCGAGGTTCAATCGTACTCTGGAGATTCCCAAACTAGTGCCGACGGTCGGCGGAAGCCACCCCGGGCCGGGCAGCACCCTAGGGGGGAAGCAAGCCAGGCCCAGCATCTCGCCCCCCCCCCCCCAATGAGGACCCTTTCATTGTCATGAGATTTAAAGCTGTTTTAATAACTAAAATCCTAAAGACATGGATCAATTCAATTCTAATTATCTGAATCATTTTCCTGATGTAATTTTAAGAAACTGAAAAAAAAGTTTATGAAAATCGGTTAACATTTCGAATAATTAGGCATATCTTTAAGTACATGCAAAATTAAAAGAACTGTCAATTGGCATTGAAGATATTAACCGATTTTCATCAACTTTCTTTTCATTTGCTTAAAATCAGATTATGAAATTGATTCAACTAATTAAAATTTAATTTATTAACATTTTAACACATTTTAATTTTTCTCAGCCGGTTCTAATTCTCCCGCGTAAAGCATGCAACCTCCCGCATGAACGACAGTTAAGTATTCCCCTTGGGTTCTAGTACAGGGAAAAAATGGTAGGGTGGCAGCCCTGCCCCTCCATGAAAACTGCAAAAAATGTTTGGGAATCGCTAGTCTGGACTCTAGTCAGACTCTGAAGAATTCAGAGCTCATTCAGCCAAGGGGGTCCCGTTGCGGAGCCAAGCGGTTGGTCGCTTGCTTAGCCGCACGACCATTTTTACTTTTCGCAGATTAGATACGGTTGACCGGTTTCCCCGAATTGACCGAAAAATCATTTTAAAACTCTTTCAGTATTGTTTCCACTCATTCTGAACTATTTCCGATCTTCACGTATTCTCTGAATTAATCCGCATTCTCGGCGTACTCTCTCCACTCTTACCGTATTCTTTCCATTCTCGCTAACTCTGGCGCACTATGACTCGTTCCGCTCCACTCAGCGCAACAGAGTTCATTTTGAGTAAAGATCGCGCACTCTTCGAAATCCCGGTATTATTGCACTCATCATAACAG
Organism: Belonocnema kinseyi; assembly: GCF_010883055.1. NCBI lineage: Eukaryota > Metazoa > Arthropoda > Insecta > Hymenoptera > Cynipidae > Belonocnema > Belonocnema kinseyi. Next base: position 55,207,191 of record NC_046659.1, read on the forward strand.
AGCTGCCAAATCGTGGATGAAATTTACCCCCACCATACCTACCGTTTTGGGAGCAGCAAAACAGAAAGTGCATGATTACCACTGTGAGTTCGTGTCTTAGCCGAAAATGCACGATTCGACTTCGGTTTTCTGCTGTACGATGATTGCCGATCTGAAAGCTTCGGAAGACTTCGGTGGTCTTCTATTTATATCTCGATCCCCATTTGAAAGAAATGGAAGAAATTGGCGAATTTAATGTTTCGCGTGATTCTTCATTTCAAGCATGATTCGATTTTGGGGTTATGTTTTTTAGGTGAATATAGTATGAATATTATTACTATTATATAAATTATTAATGCTAATATTACACTTATAAAATATAACATTAATTTCAATTGATAGTTGACTAAATCTTAATAGATATAGTTAAACTTTCAACAAAAAACAATTAGTTTTCAGCAAAAAAAATTGAATGAAATACAAAATTAAAAAAAAAAATTTTTAATTTGTTTTAAACAAAAAGTTAAATTTTATCCAAAAGGCTGAATTATATATGAAAAAAGGCATTCCTAATAAAATACGTGAACTTTGCGCAAAAGAAATTTATTGTCCACCCAGTCTAATTTTCTATACAAAAATTAATGTTTAATCGTAGTTCAATTTTCGACAAAAAAGATTAATTTTCTTGTAGTTAAAAGAAAGTAATTTTTAAGCAAAAACAAAAATTCTACAAAATAGTTAAATTTTAAAAAAATAAATTTTTTTAACTAAATTGATAAATCATCAACCAAAAAAAACTAAATTTTTAACAAAACAGTTCCACTTTTAACCGGAAAAATAGAAAAAAAATGTTTAAAATTCATTGAAAATACTTTAAATTATTGAAATTAATTGAAAATTCCTTAAAATGTTCTGAAACATCCTAAAATATTTAAAATCCTTTAAAATCTCTTGAAATTTTGCGAAGCTCTTGAAAATTTCTTGCAATTTTAAAAATACCCTAAAATATTTTTAATCCTTCAAAATCTCATACTAAACTATTGAAATCAATTGAAAATTCCTTGGAATCTAGTAAAATATCCGGAGATGCATCAAATCCTTTAAAATCTCATATTAAATTACTGTAATCATTTGAAAATTCCTTGGAAACTTGCAAATGTTTGTAGATTAGAGTTTTGAAGATTGAATCAATACAAATTGAAAGCTTTACAAATTTAATTTTCAAAAGTTTTCAACTATTCAATAAGAATAATTTTCAACTCGATGGGGTTCAAGTCTTCAAATTTAGAATTGTAAATTTAGAAGTTTATTTATAAAATAATTAATAATCATTAATAAATCGAATGCGTTCAAAATTTAAATGTCTGTTTTTCAATTGGACAATCTCTAAATTAAATTATTTCGGACTTAAATTTAGAAAACAGAAAAATATTTGAGGATGCTTGAAAAGACTTCAATGAATTTTCAATCCATTTTTATAATTTAAAGGAATTTCAAAGAAGTTTAACATTTATAGCAGGTTTTTTTAAAAAAACTCCAAAGTACCTTAGAAATGTTTAAAAGATGTCGAGGGTTTACAAAAGATTTAAAAAAATTTTCAATATCTTAGGACGTTTTAAGACATTCCGAGGAATTTTCAAATAATTTCAATAATTCAAAGCAATTTCAAATAATTTTAACTATTTTTTTTCAAATTTTCTGGTTGAAAGTGTAACTGCTTTGTTGAAAATTTAGTTTGTTTTTGGTTGATGATTTATCAAACTAGTTGAAAAAATTTGTTTTCTGAAAATTTAACTTTTTGTAGAATTTTTTTTGTTTTTGTTTGAAAATGAATTTCTTTTTACTAAAAAAAAATTAATCCTTTTTGTCAAAAATTTAACTATGATTAAACATTAATTTTTTATAGAAAATTAGACTTGGTGGAAAATAAATTTCTTTTGTGCAAAGTTCATGTATTTTATTACAAATGCCTTTTTTGGTATATAGTTCAACTTTTTGGATGGAAATTTAACTTTTTGTTTAAAAATTTAATTATTTAAAAATAATGAAGTAATAAAAAATCTATTAAATCTTTCAAAATCTCATATTAAATCACCGTAATCAATTGAAAATTCCTTGGAAAATTTTTAAGTACTCTCAAATTTTTCAAATCCTTCAAAATCTTTTGAAATATCTAGAACTATCTTTAAAACATTTCTAAGGTACTTTGGAGTTTTTTTTAACAATCCTGCTATAATTGTTCAAATTCTTTGAAATTCCTTTCATTTAAAAAATTGAATTGAAAATTCATTGAAATCTTTTTAAACATCCTCAAATATTCGAAATCCTTTAAAATCTTTTGAAATCTCTTGGAAATTACTTGAAAATTTTAAAATACTCTAATATATATATATAATTTTATAATTTTATACAAAAATCGTTTCAGAAATAGTCAAACTTTAACTCGAGTAATTTCTATTGAAACTTTAATTAAATAGTTTAACTAATCTACAAACTGTTAAATTTTTAATGTTGTAAAATTTTTCGGTTTTCTATATTTCAGTCTGAAATAATTTAATTTAGATATTGCTTAATTGAAAAACATACATTAAAATTTCGAACGCATTCAACTTATTTATGATTATTAATGTTTTATAAATAAACTGCCGAGTTTACAATTCTAAATTTGAAGACTTGAACCCCATCGAGTTTGAAATTATTCTTATTGAATATTTGAAAATTTTGAAAGCTTTGAATTTGTATTGATTCCATTTTCAAAGCTCTAATCTACAAATATTTCAATATTTAGCATTTTGAAACTTTTTTCTTTTTTAAATTTCAATCTAAAGCTTTACAAAATTTCAAGAGATTTCAAAAGATTTTTAAGTATTTGAAATATTTGAGGATGTTTTAAAAGATTTCAAGGAATTTTCAATTTATTTTTATAATTTATAGAAATGTCAAAGAATTAACTAATTTTTAGAAGGCTTATTTTTTAATATTCCAAAGTAATTTAGAAATCCTAAAAAAAAATCCTAGGCATTTCAAAAGATTTTGAAGGATTCGAAAAATTTTAAAGATTCCAAGGAATTTTCATTGATTACAGTAATTTAATATGATATTGTAAAGAATTTGAAATATTTAAGGGAATTTTCAAAATTTCAAACAATTTTCAAGAGCTTTCAAAAATTTCAATAGATTTTTTAGGATTTTAAATATTTGAGGATGTTTTAAAATATGTCAAGGAATTTTCATCCTATTATTCTAATTTTAAGGAATTTCAGAGAATTTTAAATAAAGAAGTTTAAAAATCTTTCAAAAAAAGGTCAAGGTATCTCAAAATATTTTTAAGATATTGCAATATTTGAGAGTATTTAAAAATTTTCCAAGAAATTTTCAATTGATTACGGTGATTTAATCTGAGATTTTGAAAGATTTAATATATTTTGGGATATTTTAATAGATTGAAAGGAATTTTTAATTTATTTTAATAATGTAGTATGAGATTTTGAAGGATTAAAAATATTTTAGGGTATTTTTAAAATTGCAAGACATTTTCAAGAGCTTTGCAAAATTCCAAGAAATTTTAAAGGATTTTAAATATTTTAGGATGCTTAAAAATATTTTGAGGAATTTTACATTAATTTCAATAATTTACAGCAATTTCAAAGAATTCTAAGTATTTTTTTCTGTTTTCCGGTTGAAAGTGGAACTGCTTTGTTAAAAATTCAGTTTTTTTGCTGTTGATGATTATCTTTTAACTACGAGAAAATTAATCTCTTTTTTTGCTGAAAGTTTAACTAAATCTATTAAAAGTTAGTCAACTATTAATTGAAATTAATGTTATATTTTAGAATTATAATATTAACATTAATGATATCCCAGTGGGCACAAAATTTTGCGACGTCTTTGCGACATCGTTAAGACTTCTTCACGACATCCTATGTCAATGTCGTTTGGGTGTCTCTGCGATATCCTAAAGACATCGTCAGATCATAAGACTTATTTACGATATCGTAAAGACACCGAAACGACATGGACATAGGATGTCGTAAAGTTGTCGTAACGATGTCGTAAAGACGTCGCAAAACTTTGTGCCGACTGGGATATATAATAGTAATAATATTCATACCATATACACCTGAAAAACAAAACCCCAAAATCGACTCATGCTTGAAATGAAGAATCACGCGAAACATTAAATTCGCCAATTTCTTCCATTTCTTTCAAATGGGGATCGAGATATAAATAGAAGACCACCGAAGTCTTCCGAAGCTTTCAGATCGGCAATCATCGTACAGCAGAAAACCGAAGTCGAATCGTGCATTTTCGGCTTGGACACGAACTCCCAGTGGTAATCATGCACCTTCTGTTTTGCGGCTCCCAAACGGTGGGGGTAAATTTCATCCACGATCTGGCAGCTCTGCATCATAACTCAGTGAATAGCCCCTCGTGGCAGGCCGAACGAATAGCAAAAGCACTGAACGTGTCCGGCGGAAAGGTACAAGCGATGCGACTCACCGATGCCAAATATAATTTTGCTATTCATCCGTCCCATAAAACGTAACCTCTGTATTTAATTATAAAGTAATAATTTGTGCTGTGAATAATTATTAGTTAGTATTACTGGACCATTAACGTGGTATTTTACTTGGGTATTTTTGGATTGCAGCCAGGCCTGAAATATTTATAACACAAACACTAGTACGCAATTAAGTTAATTTACACTTGAAAAATGCTTAGCCGCGTGGAGTGCTATATAAGTATATCACTGGTTGTATCTATCATTTGGCGTCACTGGTATCTTCAGTAACGCTGTTTTAATTAATTTACTTACTGGTTCACACACTCAATGTGGAGAAATCACTGGTTCACCAGTGATAATTCAAAATACTGATTCAACCAGTGACAATTGCAATGGTTCAGTTGAAGAGAGCAGACTTAGCATTACTGAAATTTATGTTTCAAAATCTTGTAGAAAGCATTCAAGGAAAACACCTACATTGTACAAAGTTAAATAAAGTCATGAAAAACTATAACTTTTCTGAGTTAACAACTGTAAATTAAGGTTCTTTAACTCAAAAAATATAATTTTGTAATGTTTGCATTTATAGCTTCTAAACTATAGATTTTATGAAGAGTACTAAACTTGATATTTGTAGAGGAGATTGCTCGAATATGGCATAGTGTTCGCATATGGCACACTTGGGTTTCTGACAAACTGAAACGTGTACTCCGTTAGTAATGGTAGGAGCTGAATGCTCTTTAGTGTAGCAGAAAAATGTATAAGTTTCATTGTTCAGTGTATATTATTGGAAACGTGAGATAAAAAAATAAAATCAGTCATCCTCGAGTTCATCTTAGATGAGCCTTAAATGTACATTTTTTATCTTGCGAATGGAGTTTTATTAATAAATTTTGCATTTAGTAGTGCAGTAGGGTTAGTAGAAAAGTATTGCAAACGGTAGATGGAGGCGCTTCTCTTCAAAGGTTATTCTTTTTAGACATGAATAATTTATAGGTAGTGGATCGAATATGGCACCTTTTTTTTGACCAAAAAATCACGGTTAGGTATTATTCAATTTTCAGAACGTTAAAAAGAATGGGTTCATGTATTCATGTACTAATTCCATTTTCTGCGACGGATCTTACACTTTCCCAGTGGAGAAATCTTGGGTAGAGTGTACTAACTTCAACGAACGATTCCCGAGTTGTTGCATCGGAGCATTATCAGCCCTACGGATGTGCGACTATTGTCGTAAGTTCGCTATATATTGTATTCTTCAAAATTATATTAATAAATATTTGCATACTGTTAACTTGCATATTTATTGTGTATTTTGATTTTTTCTGGGTGCCATATTCGAGCCAACCTTTTTCGATTTTCGAAAACCTCGTTTTATGGAAAATCTTTGTTAAAAAAAGAATCGCCGGCGATGTGAAAAAATCAACCTTGCCATTTGAACGGTTATTCAATAGCCTTTCGAATGATCTATTATTCATTCAATTTCGGTTCATTGAGTAGCGGCAATCCATCGTAAAGGGGTTGGTGTACCATATTCGAGCCATTTCCTCTATGTAATAATTTTAACACATTTTTTATATTATTCTTTTAAATTGTTTTTTGTTTACAATACAAACTTAAATTGATGTTTTAGTTAGAGAAATAGGAAAAGGAAAAAACTCATTGAGTAAGAGTGTCATATAATAATTTATTATTTTGATTATTATCATGCTGATGCTCTTATTTTCATTATTTAAAAAGAATGTGATAGGACCGACAAATGTTTATATTTTTTCTTCTAATACTCAAATTCTTTTTGACTTTTTTTCAAACAAAAACTATTACTTATCAAAATTATCTAATAATTACAGCAAAATTAAGTATCAACATTTAATAACGAATTTTGTATTGAAATCTATTTTTATTCGTACTTGGCTATATTTCATAATTTTATTCATTTCTTTAATAATAATAAAAAAACACATTAAGCAATCAATTTCTCTGAGGACGTTGGAATAAAATTGTAATTTGTAGTTGACTTATTCTTAAACATTTTTTTAAAAATCTTTAGTGTGAGCGGATTTCTCCAATTTTGAATTCCTGCATTCAATCTTAGAGAATGAGTATATATAGTCAAAAACATTTGATCCAAGAGTCTGGGACAAAATCAGTATAATTTAGTTCAGAATATGCTTTTGTCGGCATATTTTAAAATTTTTTTATTTTTTTATACAAATGGAACCCAAACTTTTCGGTACGTTTATAGGTCACTTACTCCTGAAAACGCGAGATAAGTACATCTGCATTTATGCCAAGTTTCATTGAAATAAATCAAATGAGTTTGGCTGCAGAGTGCAAGTGCTTTTGTGTCTAAAAATTTTAGAACTCGTTACAGAATGACTCAAAAATAACCAATTTTCCATAGAAATCAATGCAAGTCAGATTCTTTAAACATATTTTCACAATATATTAACATGTTTTTAAAATAGGCTTCAGTTCATTTGGTAAAAGTATGTAAGCTGTACACAGCTTTTTTTAATTTGATACATGTATTCATAAAACTTATTTCTTATAAATAGAAAATAATTTTCAAAAAATCTATTTCTTAATAATTCGATTACTGATTAAAATGATGTGAGATTTTTAAATTTCAAAACGACGAATTAGGAAATTGAGCATAGTGGATATAAATGATTTAATATGTTCGGGTCTTGATAAAATATGCTTCAAAATGGGCGACATGAATTATTAAAAATACTCGCACCTTGACAAGATTGGTGATACTTAAGTTTTTGGGCGCGCTGAATTGAAATCTAGTGTTTCATTTTTAAAATTCAAAATGGCGAATCCAATATAGCGGGCCAAATTTATCAAAAATGTTTAGAACCTTATCAAATTATACATATTTATGTTTTCGAAGTTATTATAATGTTCTTATAAATTATCGTTCTCAGCCGAACCCAAAGTCACGCAATGAGGACGTGGCGATTATGGACTCTTTTTTTCTTTCTTTATTTTTTATTTCAGTTTGTTATTGTTTGGGGGTTTTGAAATTCAAGGTATGACAAAAAGCGGAACGTTACCGCAATCATTACACATTGCATGTGGTGCCTTCATCTTTTTCTGGGCATAACATTCGGTGCATCGCTCCCTGTCCTATCTGTTTGAAATGTATGACGAATAATGGCTTTTTGCAGAACGAAAAGGGTTTTTTGTGTCTGTCATGATTTTATTTACATCATATTTCATTTCAAACGCCCCAAAAACCTTAAGGAGGGTTTCTACTTTGTAGGTCTAAAAAATCGTTTCTTTTTGCATTTTCAGATAGATATATGTTTCAAAAATATACCTGGAAAATTTCAAGTCAAAATATCAAAAATTTCGAAAGTTATGGGCCGTTGAATGGAGCGGTGTCAAACGCGCTGGGCTGCAGCGGCCGGGTGCTCTGCGGCGGCGAAACGGGTTCCGATTTTAGGCTTGTTTTTCACGTGTATATAATTGTTCGATGTCAGAGGACGTTTAGAGGATTTGTCCCTCCACACAATTATGAGTGCGTGTGCGCATGCGCGTATAACAAATGCTTCTCCGAAAAGGACTGCTTAGGACGAATTCTTCGAGAATGATGTAGGTGGCTTGTATGGACCTGGCATAGCTGACTAGGCGTCAGTACTCTTATTTTCTGAACTTTATTTGAACAAATTATTGTTGTAAATCTGATGTAAAATTCGTGATTTCTAACGCTTGAACTATGAAAATCATATGAATCTTGGAAAAAAGTAATTTTGCAATATTTTGTATTGAATAAATTGTTTAAATAATTTTTTATTGCAAAAATAGTACTAGATTTGAAATCAGTGATGTCGAAAGCTATGGAAAGCACATGCATCATTAAAAAAATGGTAATTTGTTTTTAAAAATTATTTATAAAAATTTTTCACATTTTCTGAACTTTGTTGAAACAAATTATTTTTGTAAATCTGATGTCAAATTCTGATTTTTGACGGCTTTAACTATTAAAATCATATGAATCTGGGAAAAAAGTCATTTTGCAATAGTCTTTATTCAATCAATTGTTTAAATAATTTTTATTACAATATCATGTCCGTAATACTGGATCCGCAATCTTGAATTTTGAAGATCTAATTACAAATTTGGATTCAGCGGACACAAAAATATTTATCTTGAAACTGTCACATGATTCTGTTCTTTCTCTAAAACATGTTTGGCATGATATGTTTTTTTTCGCCTGACTGTAAAGGGTTTCATTACCTAAAAAAGATTTAATTCTAGTATTTATGAAGTAAAATAAGGCAATTTCATTACGAGCCGTACCAATCGGTTCGAATTTCAGCAGTACGGAAATGTAGTATATAATGCAGCCTACGTTTAAAATCGTGCGAGACGGTTTCGATGGGTTCTACAATCTTTCCGCTATGGATAAGACTTAGGCTAACTTTATTAGTTAAGTTTACAGAAGGAATAAATGAGCGGCTGACGATAAAAAGTGGAAATATCTCGTTGGTGAGTAAAAAGCAGCTATAGAAAAGTGCCTAAAAAAATGGATATAATTGCACGGCTGTAAACAGTAGCAATAGAATATTGACTGTAAAAAGTAGACGACGGTGCTTGGCTGTAAGAAAGGGGAACAAACAAATTAGCAGTAAGAACTGGACGAACGTCGCGTGTCAGTGAATCGGCTCTGTTACACGCTGCAAACGCAAGCCTCGTTCAAAGCCGAAAATGCACGAGGACGAACCCGATCTCGCCCGACCGGACGATGCGCTTTCAGTGGCTAACTAGCCATGATCTAACAAATATATGGTCTAGCCACTTGAGGGCCCCGTTTCGTTCAAGTAACGCAACCGCTTGATTCCACCATTTTGTTAGTTTGACCGCGCAGTTTGAGTTTGACGCGTAAGACTGTACGGCGAACTGTTATAGGAAAATCAGTATGCAGGAAGAAATATTATGAGAATATTAAAAGAATGAATTCAAAAAGAACTTGCAATGGATATATTGGAACATTGGTAAGGAAATAAATTATATTCAAACCAGAATGTAAGTTTGTAAATATTACTGAATGGGAAGGATGAAAAGTATATACAATTTTTGATATTAATGATAATGAATTTCATTTTAAATACCTCCGTTTGTCAGTAAATTTTACAGAAAAGTTGGTAAGATCTGTATCCGGATGACAATAGCTTAGAGCTTGAAGTATTTATTACTTCTACTTCTTCTTTAGATTACTTCCTCAGGACCAGATCCTTGGAGATTTCCAATTTTTGAATAAATGTGAGGGATAAATTGCCCTTCATAAAGATATTTAAGAAAAAGAAATCAAGAGTTACGTTGTCTTCGAAATTTTCGAGAGAAACCTTTCTCTACAAATGGCCATCGTGAAAAGTTAATTAGCATTAGCTTAATTTGTATGTATTAAAAGTAAGACCTATTATTCCTACATTTTTAATGTGATACAATGTGATTTCATATTACATCGGGAGTAACTGACAAAATGAAAATTCTGCCTGGTAGCAGTAAAAATTTGCGTCAAATTTATATCGCCATCTACAAAAAATGAAATTTCGCCTCCGAATCGGGTTGAAACTTTTTTTTAAACTGTCTTATTCGGCCCGAGATAGTGATAAGAAATGAAATAGTCAATAAAAATAAATGTACGTACCATCCCAGCGACACGTAGAATTACTGAATATAGAGGGAAAAAGTTTTAATAAAAAAGTCATTCAGTTCGGAGAAAACTGAGTTTTACTTTCGAGGTTAGATTTATATGGTCCCTGAAAATCGTCTTAATTAAAAAAAAAATTATCACCTTTTAGATGGTGAAACCACCCGAGATATTTTGGTGAATGTCATAAGATATAGCTAGATCATAAAAGTCTTTATTTTTAATGGAGATAAAAAACTAATTTAAAAATACCATTTTGAAACAATCTTCTTACCTTGATGTATATTAGAATTGTTTAGTATTTTGTAACAAAAAACCCCACTTCCAAAAAATTGTCACTGGCCACCTTCTCCTTTTCTACGCTTAATATATTAATCATATTACGAACGTAACACAAATTGTAAAAAACAATAAAGAACAAGAATATCGATAATTATGAATAAATATTTAATATATTGAATACACTTCGATCGCATCGTCCTACAAATTAAGGAAGTGTTTTTGAATAAATAAAGCATAATTATTATCATTTTTATGTGATGGACTATGCAGGTTGGCATTTTCCGGTTGTTTCCCGGTTCGCAAACATTTTTCACGGCCAATGAAATTTAAAAATTCAACTATATTCCAAACATTTTTCCATATAAAGTAATAAACAATAAACAACAAATTTAAGCATTCAAAATGAAACCCTTGAATTCCAAACTTTTATAATTAAAGTTTAAATGTTCTTAATTCCAAAATGATGTATTCAAATGCTCAATAAACGTACACGTATAAACTGGAAGGTACTAACACTTTTAAATTGAACAGTTTTAAGTGAAATGCAAATTAACTGCAAAATGTACAACTTTTATAAATTTTAAAGTTTAAAGATTGAGATTAGTTCCAAAAATATAAATCCACGTTAACACTTTCAACAGTATAAATTAAGGAATCAAGTAATGAACTTTAGAAATTTACAAAATTATATATTACTTTAAGTAATATTAAGATAGACACATTAAAAATTGCAAAATAATGTTTTACCTTTATATTTCTTAATTTAGAAGTTTAATTATTTTTATTTTGAATAGTCTAGGCATCCGCCAAAAGATTAAAACTTTTATTTCAAAGTATTGAAAAATCGACAAGTGGTTTTAAATTTTTCCTAATTCAAAATCATTTTTGAATTTTTTGTCAGAAATTTTATATTTTTGCACATTTCAAACAAAAATTTAGATTTTTTTTAAATTGTGAAAGACTACAGAAGAATAAAAATTTTCTTAAGATTCTTAGAAAAATTGACAATTATTTTTTATTTTGAAAAATTATTGTAACAGAAAGTTTAAGAAGATTTTAAAGAGATTTAAAAAATGACCAAAGAAGAACATGGAAGATTTTAAGGATTTTATTTAATTTGCTGGATTTTCAAGAACTGTAGGAAAATTTCGATTAATTTTAAAATTAATTTATAAGATCTGAAAAAATTGTTAAAACACTTCGTTTAAATTACTTGAAATAATTCCAAGCTTGTCATTAATTTTGAATCTTTTCAAAACTTCGACATATCTCTTAAAATTACTCAAATTTTGTATACAAATAATAAGTGTTCAATTGTTATTTATGCGTCAAAATTTAACAATTTCACTTATAAATTAAACACTTGTTAAACAGAACAATTAAAATTGTAACGATAAAAAATCAAAAGTTCTTTGAAAATCTAAAGATTCAAAGCTTTCTATGTAAAATAATTCAGTTTCAAATTGTTTTCTTTTCAATATTTGGTTTAAATTTACTCGTCTTAAATGAACAGTGAAATATTGCTAAATATTAAATACTTATTCTTTTTCTAAATTAAGAAATTTCAAATTAAATGGGTTCAAAATTAAATAATTCAGACTAACAATATTTTTAATTTAATAAAAACATTCAATTATGACTATATTATTATGGATTTATTTTTAAGTGGAAAATAGTCAAACGCACGTTTACATTTTTTAATGGCTGAAAACATTAATATAAGTAATATATTAATAAATTTATTTATTAAATTTAATATAAAAAAATATATAAAGGAATACCTGAAACTGTGAATGAAAAACATATTATTGATAAATCATGAGTACAGATCCATTTTTAAAATGATTTATTTATTTAATATTTATAGTTGATGAAATAAAACTGTTTTTCATTAAAAATTTTCAGCTTTAAATACTATTAATTTTTAATTGTTTAAATCCTCAAAACTGCCCTTTAATTATTCTTAAAACTGTTAAAATATAGCTTGGGCAGATTTTTCTTCTGAAAATTCGTAAAATTTTCGTTTTCCCAGTCCGACGGCCATCTAGTTCTTTATAAAAAAATCTTCAATTTTAAAAACTTCTAATTTTTAATTTTTTTAACCTCTAAAACTGCATTTTAAAATTCTTCAATTAAAATATATGCTGAAAAAGAAATTTAACTGGAACATTTTTAAAGTGACAGATTTTCGAATTAAGCATTCTAAATTAAATGGTATAATAATCTATAAAAATCGCAATTTAGGAAATTTTAAAAAAACGGTTGAAATCAAAGTTGGACAACATTTTTATTATACAAATTTTATAACATTCGCGGTCAAAAAATAAATTCACTGTAATTTCCCGGTTTTCCAGGTTTCCCGATCCAGCGGCCAACCTGCACTGCATTATATAATTTTCTTTAGTCAGAACTTTCCCACTTGACTTCAATTTCATTTTATTTGACACAGATACGTCATTTCTTGTCAGCAGAAAGAAGTTATGAAACATATAACCTAAAATTATAGTTAATCCGTATTTTCCTTTAACGATGTTCAACATTATTATAATACATTTTATAAAGATTCAAATATTTATACACCTGAAAAGTACAAGAAATTTTTATTCTCACATTTTGCATTTTAAAATCCCTTACATTTGCCGCCTTTCTTATCCAAGATGGTGAACTTAAGCGGTGGGTCCTTATTGGTTCGGTTTTTTTACTTGCGCGTGGCTAGACCATGTATTTGTTACATCATGTAACTAGCTATTAAGACAATCGTCGCAGAGAGCCCGTTGCGGCACCGTAAGCAAGCCCCGCGCCGCAAGTCACCGAGAGCGAAACGTTGGTTCAACTCAACTTTTCGCGCCGCAACCGTCTCGCGTGATCTCGCGTCGAATATCAGAGGACCAATCAGAGCGTTTCATCACATAACCCCGTACAACCATACGTTTGTGGCATCGTCGACATTGAGTTCGAGTGATTTTGTTTTGCATATGCCTGGGTTTTTTTGTTGGTATGGTGTATTATGAGAGAAACATTTTAAAGCATTTACAGTTAAAGAATAAAACTGCAAAAGAGCAAATTGCGGGTCAGAGGGATCCATTGTAGAGGCGAAAAATATTTGACTCTCAAAGCACGACGAGAAAACAGCTCATTCGATAGTAAGCTCTGATTGGCTGCCGCAACAGCGCTACTTGCGACCACTGTAGACGGCTATTCCTTGCGTTACGATACCGCATCGCATCGCCGAGTATTGCGGCGCCGCAACGAGCTATTTGCGGCGATTGCAGACAAGGCAAAATTAAGGAACAGAATTCTTTTAAAGCCTTCTTGTGAAATTTTGTTGCACATTTTTTTTTTTTGTAAGTTTATGTTGGTTTAAATAATGTACTTTCAAATTTGAGTAAGTTTAAGAGGCGTTCAGAAATTTTAAAAGATTAAAAAATAATTAAAACTTGTAAAGATTTTTGAAGAATTTTTTAAGGTTTGACGAAAATTAAAAAAAATTTAGGTTTTTGGGAATAACTTTAGAAGACTTTTAGAAATGAAAAATTTTTTAAATGTAAAAAATATACTTTAGCAGCAGTAAACGAATCTCGAAAGGTTTGAAGAGCATGATCAAATTTGCTTTAAATGCTTGCGAAAATTTAGAAGATTATCAGACAATTTTTTAACATTTTGAATGATATTTCCAAATTTTCAAAAAAATTTGAGTCAGTTAAAAATATTTTCAGGAATTTAAGACGAGTCAAACAGATAAGAAATATACAAAAATTTGATAACATTTCAGAAAATTTATTAAATATTTCTTTATTTCTCACCAATTTCGTAAACATTCTTAAGCATCTTTGAAAAGGAGTGGAATTCAACCGAATGTTTTGTAATATTCTGCAATATAAAACGATTTCTTTAAAATATCCTAGAATCTTTTATGACACATCTGACATATTCAAGAATCTTTTTTTAATTTCCTTAAAATCTTATGATAATTATATTTATATAAATTAAGAAAACAAACTGATAATGCTTATTTTCTTATTTTTCATTCTCGGAATTTAATTTCAACTCGAAATAAAGTGTTTGAAAACTTTCTAAAAATAAATATTTATTCGAAATTTTCATGTTATGCCATTATTAATATTATTATTTATTTTTTATGGTAGTGAAAAAGTTTTTAATTTGGGAATCGCAAGTAATACTTAGGTTAAGTAACTTTAATATTTGTATGACTACAAAAATATTAAAAAAGCCTTTATAGTTAAAAAAGTTGTTTGATTTATTTAAAGATAACGCTTCATCTTAAATCCACTTTTATATTCGGAAACGTCTGTTATGTTTTCAAACATAATATAAAAAATTTGACGTTACGGCCTTGAGGGGAGGGCCAAAGAGAAATTTTACGGTCTGTCACATTGCGTAGCGAGGGGGGAGGCATTTTAATAACTAATGAACATATTTTTATAATATTTTTGCTTGATTCTGCCGTAGGGTCATACATTGTACAAAAAACCGATGTGAAATTTCGAATAAAACAGGTTGCACTCTGCACTAAAAAAATGGTTAGTTGATCCAACTAATTAGTTAGTAAGATATCGTACTGCTATTTTATTAATTGATATTGCTATTTTATTAGAGGGTAAAACAATTTCATTAGGTACAGTGACTGTTCAGTTAGTAGCAGCAATTAAGAAACTGGTTGTCCCAACTAATAAAATAGCAGTACCATTTCTTACAAACTAATAGCTAGCCCAACTAACCATTTTTTTCAGTGTGTATACATTAATTTAAAAAATGAATAATATTAATACTTTTATGAATTTTCCAATATATTATTTGAATATGATACACATTGACTTTTATTTTTTTAATTCTTGTAAGTTCTTGGTAATTTTTCCAATGTTACGATATTGTTTACCGTATTTGGCCTTTGGAAATAGATTTCACCAATAAAATTATAAAAATATCTTCATTACTTAGTAAAAGGCTATGAAAACTTGCCGTTAAAATGACACCAAAATTTTTTTTTAATGTTAACAAACGGTTGTACAAGCTTTAACCTTTTAGACCAGTTAGAGAAATAGATATTTCTTTTATCGCTTTCCAGTATATTGTTTTTCCCTAAACATCAAGCAGTTTAAAGACACTTAAAAAATAAAAATAACAAATGTAAAAAATTGATTTTAGTTGTTTGTTAAAAAAGCCGATACATTTTTTTTTTAAATTCCTTTCTATATGCACATGTATAAAAGGCAGCGTGACTATTGCCACTTGCTATTTAAAAAATTCATACTCTTCGAATTATTAATTCAATTGAGTTAAAATTTCAACGAAAACAAAGTGCTTGGAGTTTGAAGTTTATGTTTATTAAATTGCCTACAACATAAAATTAACAGTTTCTATGTTCATTAAAGTATTTAAGTTTTCCTTTTAAATATAATTTTCAGAAAATATAGATGCATAGTTGAATTAGTATTAATAGAATCTAAAAATTCTGAAAATGAGCTAAGTTAGCGCGCGTAGAAGTGAAGAAAGGACATTTTTGCATTTAAAAAAATGAACAACCTACAGATTTTTGTAGACGAAAAAAAAGATGTGTCTTGAAATTGTTGACTTGAAATAAGTGTCATGCAATTACAATTTTTTTATTAAAAGTACATATAAAATTGGTTAAGGCATAATA